>NW_024727436.1:347500-350000 GCF_018991925.1 Homarus americanus
CTCATCTCTTCTCTCTCTCTCTCTCTCACTCTTTCACCCTCTACCTCACTCCCTCTCGTTTTTTTCTCTCCCTATCTTTCTTTTCCTCCCTCTCTTCCTCCCTCTCTTCTCTCTTGAGTTGGAGGTTGAGTGATGGACTTCAAAGGCTGACCAAAACAAACAAGGTAAAATTATTAGCACAGTTAACGTGAGCAGAAGCTATCGTCTCGTTCAATAAAGATTCGTTCGTTTTGTCTCCTAACTGGTGTGTTAAGTGAAGGTATCTAGTTAAGGTAGAGTCTCAGTGTTAATTTTGTCTCCTAACTGGTGTTAAGTGAAGGTATCTAGTTAAGGTAGAGTCTCAGTGTTAATTTTGTCTCCTAACTGGTGTTAAGTGAACGTATCTAGTTAAGGTAGAGTTTCAGTGTTAATTTTGTCTCCTAACTGGTGCTAAGTGAACGTATCTAGTTAAGGTGGAGTCTCAGTGTAATTTTATCTCCTAACTGGTGTTAAGTGAACGTATCTAGTTAAGGTAGAGTCTCAGTGTTAATTTTGTCTTCTAACTGGTGCTAAGTGAACGTATCTAGTTAAGGTAGAGTTCTCAGTGTTAATTTTGTCTCCTAACTGGTGTGTTAAGTAAAGGTATCAGTTAAGGTAGAGTCTCAGTGTTAATTTTTGTCTCCTAACTGGTGTGTTAAGTGAAGGTATCTAGTTAAGGTAGAGTCTCAGTGTTAATTTTGTCTCCTAACTGGTGTGTTAAGTGAAGGTATCTAGTTAAGGTAGAGTCTCAGTGTTAATTTTGTCTCTTAACTGGTGTGTTAAGTGAAGGTATCTAGTTAAGGTAGAGTCTCAGTGTTAAATTTGTCTCCTAACTGGTGTGTTAAGTGAAGGTATCTAGTTAAGGTAGAGTCTCAGTGTTAATTTTGTCTCCTAACTGGTGTGTGTTATGAAGGTATCTAGTTAAGGTAGAGTCTCAGTGTTAATTTTGTCTCCTAACTGGTGTGTTAAGTAAAGGTATCTAGTTAAGGTAGAGTCTCACTGTTAAATTCAAAATCATGTTAATCATTAATTTCATGTTAAATCTTAAGTCAACCAGTCAGACACACATTCACGGCTTCAGTTAGGAGGAAAATTTAACTTAGGCACCATTGAGGATTAGTGACCTAGATTAGTGAAGGGTGTTCATAAAATACGGAGTGGTTTTTGTGGTTGATTGAGTGATTTATGAAGGGGGTGTGCTCTCTCTCTCTCTCTTTCACTCTCTCTCGCTCGCTCTCTCTCTTTCACTCCCTCTCTCTCTCTATATATCTCTCTCTCTTTTTGTCTCTCTCGCTCGCTTTCTCTCTTTCACTCCCTTACTCGCTCTCTCTCTTTCTATCTATCTCACTCTCTATCTCTCTTTCATTCATTTCGCTCCTTTTCCTCCAGTATGTGTGGTATATATGTACACACACACACACACACACACACACACACACACACACACACACACACACTAGTGACAGTGCCAGGGACAATACGGACCGCTGGCACTGTCTCCCAAATGCCACAATGAAGTGTCACTTGTCAATGCCATCTGGCCTTTGAATAAGTGAACGACAGGTTAAATAGGCATACCCTCCTCTCTCTCTCTCTCTCTCTCTCTCTCTCCCTCTCTCTCTCTCTCTCTCTCTCTCTCTCTCTCGTTCTCTCTCATTTTTACCACAACCAAAATAGCAGGTTATGCCAATGTAAGTCTTTTTCGAATCCTTTTCCCCTCTGTGTGTGTGTGTGTGTGTGTGTGTGTGTGTGTGTGTGTGTGTGTGTGTGTGTGTGTGTGTGTGTGTGTGTGTGTGTGTGTGTGGAGCCAACAATATAATCTGCAGTGACTGACCCAAAACAAATTTTTTTCTCACACTCTGCCCTTTCAATTGCTGATAGGATGTCTGCCCCTCCTAGCACCTCTCAGCCCCTTTTAGTCCTCCTTAGCCTCTCAACAGCCTCTCTCAGCTCACCTTAGCCTCTCTCAGCTCACCTTAGCCTCTCTCAGTCCCTCCTTAGTCCCTCTCAGCCCCTTTTAGTCCTCCTTAGCCCCTCAACAGCCTCTCTCAGCTCACCTTAGCCTCTCTCAGTCCCTCCTTAGTCCCTCTCAGCCCCTTTTAGTCCTCCTTAGCCCCTCAACAGCCTCTCTCAGCTCACCTTAGCCTCTCTCAGTCCCTCTCATCCCCTTTTAGTCCTCCTTGCCTCAACAGCCTCTCTCAGCTCACCTTAGCCTCTCTCAGTCCCTCCCTAGTCCCTCTCAGCCCCACCCAGGTACAGTAATAAGTGTCGTTGCTCCGGGTGGTGGTTGGGGGGACTACAGTAGAATCAGTCAATAACACCTTCTCTATCCTCACCTCCGCCCCACCCAGTATAATATAAAGCGATATCAATCGGTCTTCTGTCATCATAACAACACACCTCCTCCACCTCCTCCTTCTTCTTCTTTCCTTCCTCCTCCTCCTCTCAGCTGCCCTTGACAACCCTGAGTACTACTGCAGGA
>NW_024727436.1:355000-446413 GCF_018991925.1 Homarus americanus
TTTGAGTCTGTCTATCTAGCTATCGATCCATCTATCTTCCTATCCATCTGTTAATCTCTCTCTCTCTCTCTCTCTCTCTCTCTCTCTCTCTCTCTCTCTCTCTCTCTCTTCTCGACCATACAGTGTTTACTGACAATCAACAGATAGTGGACATTGTGTGTTTGTCCCTACACACACACACACACAAACACCACAACAAACTCGTCAATTATCATAAAAACGAAAACAAACAAACGAATAAAAACGTTGACCCAAAACTATACATGAAACGTTCTGGTATAAAAATAAAGGTCACATATCGTTAATACAACTGAGGTCAACAATGACCTCCCACTAGCTTCCTGTGACTGACATCTGGAAACCTTTTACGATACAATTCTCTTCATCTTTAACCCCTTGAGTACGAGGTCAACGTACCAAGGGGTTGTCATCGTACTCAAGGGGTTAAGTCATCGTACCCAAGGGGCTGTCATCGCACTTAAAGTCATCGTACTCAATGGGTTAGTCATCGTACTCAAGGGGTTAAGTCATCGTACTCAAGGGTTGTCATCGTACCAAGGGTTGTCATCGTACCAAGGTTAAGTCTCTACTTAAGGGTTGTCATCGTACTAAGGTTTCATCGTACTCAGGTTGTCATCGTACTCAAGGGGTTGTCACCCACTCAAGGTTGTCATCGTACCCGGGTTGTACGCACTCAAGGGTTGTCATCGTACTCATGTTGTCATCGTACTCAATGGGTTGTCATCGTACTCAATGGGTTGTCATCGTACTCAAATGGTTGATCATCGTACCCAAGGGTTGTCATCGCACTAGAGTTGTCATCGTACCAGGGGTTAAGTCATCGATCGGGTTGTCATCGTACTCAAGGGGTTGTCATCGTACCCAAGGGTTGTCATCGTACTCAATGTATGTCATCGTACTCAATGGGTTAAGTCATCGTACTCAATGGTTGTCATCGTACTCAATGGGTTGTCATCGTACCAAGGTTGTCATCGTACTCAATGGGTTGTCATCGTACTCAATGGGTTAAGTCATCGTACTCAATGGGTTTAAGTCATCGTACTCAATGGGTTAAGTCATCGTACTCAATGGGTTAAGTCATCGTACTCTAAGGGTTAAATTTCCAAATCTCTATACCATAAATCCTTCACGAAAAATATTGTCGAGGAACCAATAAAAATTGTCTTTATGAATCAAATTTTTCAACTGATGATTGGATTTAGTTGCTCTCTATTCTCTTTCTTTCACTCTTCTTCTATCATCTCTCTCATCCAAGACTTCTCTTCTCTCTCTCTCTCTCACATCAAAAAATTACCTCTTCTCCCCCCCGCCCCTGGAAGAAAATCACAGAGTCAGTGTTGCCAGATAAAGGTGCGCCATCCACTGCCCTGACACCTCACTTTGTATAACCCTGACGATCTGGCAATGGTGGGGTGGAGGGGTGGGGTTGTAGGGGTGGGGGTTGTAGGGGTGGGGGGTGGGTTGTATGGTGGTGGGTTGTGTGTGTAGTGTGTGTGTACATGTGTGTGTGTGTGTGTGTGTGTGTGTGTGTGTGAGTACAGCATATAAATACAAACTGGGGAGAAGAGGGCCAGTGGACGCGTCAGGGAGAGATGTGAGAGAAAGTTAGGGAGAGAAAGGGAGGAAGGGAGAAAAGTGAGAGAAAGTTAGGGAGAGAAAGGGAGTGAAGGGAGAGATGAGAGAAAGAGAGAAAGGGAGGAAGGGAGAGATGTGAGAGAAAGGGGAGAGAAAGGGAGTGAAGGGAGAGATGGAGAGAAAGTTAGGGAGAGAAAGGGAGGAAGGGAGAGATGAGAGAAAGTTAGGGAGAGAAAGGGAGTGAAGGAGAAAAGTGAGAGAAAGTTAGGGAGAGAAAGAGAGGAAGGGAGAGATGTGAGAGAAAGTTAGGGAGAGAAAGGGAGGAAGGAGATGTGAGAGAAAGGGAGAGAAAGGGAGGAAGGAGAGATGTGAGAGAAGTTAGGGAGAGAAAGGGAGTGAAGGGAGAGATGTGAGAGAAAGTTAGGGAGAGAAAGGGAGTGAAGGGAGAGAAAGTTAGGGAGATAAAGTTAGGGAGAGAAAGGGAGGAAGGGAGAGATGAGAGAAAGTTAGGGAGAGAAAGAGAGTGAAGGAGAGATGAGAGAAAGGGGAGAGAAAGGGAGTAAGGAGAGAAATAAGACTAATACAAAACAAAACATCAATAACAACAACAATAACAAAAAACACCAACAATAACAACAATAACAACAACAATAACAACAACAATAACAAAACCATCAACACCACCAACACCAATAACAATAACCTAACCCAACCAGGTGATCCAAAGGTAAATACCAATTAACCTCCAAATACCAGAAAGTCCGTCACCCAATAGACGGCATTACGGACGAACCAACACGAGATGCTTATATAATACTACCCCCTAACCCAACCCTGCCCTCCCCTAACCTAACCCTACCCTCTACCTCCCCTTAACCCAACTCCCACCACTTACCCTTAACCTAACCCCACCTCCTTAACCTAACCCTACCTGTTACCCCTAACCTAACCCTACCCCTACCCCTTAACCCAACTGTACCCTTACCCCTAACCTAACCCTACCCCTCACCCCTTAACCTAACTTCTTCCCTCCCCTTAACCTAACCCTACCTGTTACCCCTTAACCTAACTCCCTACCCTTACCCTTAATCCACCCTTACCCTCCCCTTAAGCACCCTGAGAGTTAAGGGCCATTGAGGCGTAAGTTGGCATTACGATAAATTACGTATATTGGGGTACTGTGGGGGGGTGAGAGGGAAGTAGGGAGGGGAGGAGGTAGAGAGTGGTGGAGGAGGTGGGGGTGAGGAGGTGATGGAGGAGGTGGGGTGAGGAGGTTACGGAGGTGGAGAAAGAGGGAGAGGAGGAGGAGGAGGAGGAGGTGGAGAGAAAAATGGAATGAATGAGAGAAGGGGAGAATGAAGGGTTAGGGGAGAAACAGTGAACAAAAACAGGGAGAGGAAACAGAAGAGGAGGAGAATAATAGACTAGAGGAGCGTGGAGAGACAGAGACAGACAGACAGATAAACAAGACCACACAACAGAATAATTATACAACAAAACTGGTAAACTTTTTTTCGTTGAGAATTTGGACGAGAAACTTAAGAATATGTAAGTGGTTCCGGAAGACACACACACACACACACACACACACACACACACACACACACACACACGCACACACCTTGAAGCCCCGGCCATGATTTGTTGACTGCATAAACAAGTGACTATATTTGTATCACCACAGTGCAGGATGGATGGGGTCAAGTCATCGTCCTCAAGGTCAAGTCATCGTCCTCAAGGTTAAAGTCATTGTCCTCAAGGCGTTGTCATCGTCCTCAAGGTTAAGTCATCGTCCCCAAGGGTTGTCATCGTCCCCTAGGGCTAAGTCATCGTCCTCAAGGTTGTCATCGTCCTCAGGTTGTCATCGTCCTCAAGGGTTAAGTCATCGTCCTCTAGGGGTTGTCATCGTCCTCAAGGGTCAAGTCATCGTCCTCAAGGGGTTAAAGTCATTGTCCTCAAGGGTTGTCATCGTCCCCAAGGGTCAAGTCATCGTCCTCAAGGGGTTAAAGTCATCCTCAAGGGTTAAGTCATCGTCCTCAAGGGTAAGTCATCGTCCTCAAGGGGTTAAGTCATCGTCCTCAAGGGTTAAGTCATCGTCCCTAGGGCTAAGTCATCGTCCTCAAGGGTCAAGTCATCGTCCCAAGGGTTGTCATCGTCCTCAAGGGTCGTCATCGTCCTCTAGGGTTGTCATCGTCCTCAAGGCTGTCATCGTCCCTCAAGGGGTCATCGTCCCCAATGGGTTATGTCATCGTCCTCAGTAAGTCACGTCCCGGTTGTCATCGTTCAAGTAAAGTCATCGTCCTCTAGGGTTAAGTCATCGTCCCAAGGGCTGTCATCGTCCTCAAGGCTGTCATCGTCCTCAAGGGGTGTCATCGTCCTCTAGGGTTGTCATCGTCCTCAAGCGTCATCGTCCTCTAGGGTTGTCATCGTCCTCACGGGTTGTCATCGTCCCCAAGGGCGTCATCGTCCCAGCGTCATCGTCCTCAAGGGTCAAGTCATCGTCCTCTAGGGTTGTCATCGTCCTCAAGGTTAAGTCATCGTCCTCAAGGGGTCAAGTCATCGTCCTCAAAGGGTTAAGCCATCGTCCTCAAGGTTGTCATCGTCCTCAAGGGGTCAAGTCATCGTCCTCAAAGGGTTGTCATCGTCCTCAAGGTTGTCATCGTCCTCAAGGTCAAGTCATCGTCCTCAAAGGGTTGTCATCGTCCTCAAGGGGTTGTCATCGTCCCTCAAGGGTCGTCATCGTCCTCAGGGTTGTCATCGTCCAAGGGAAGTCATCGTCCTCAAGGTCGTCATCGTCCTCGGGTTGTCATCGTCCCCAGGGGCCAAGTCATCGTCCTCAAGGGGTAAGTCATCGTCCTCAAGGGTTGCTTCATCGTCCTCAGTCGTCATCGTCCCCTAGGGTTGTCATCGTCCTCAAGGGCTAGTCATCGTCCTCATGCTGTCATCGTCCTCAATGGGTTATGTCATCGTCCTCAAGGGTTGTCATCGTCCTCAAGGGGTTGTCATCGTCCTCAAGGGCAGTCATCGTCCCCTAGGGTTAAGTCATCGTCCTCAGGCTGTCATCGTCCTCAAGGGCTGTCATCGTCCCCAAGGGCCGTCATCGTCCTAGGGCTAGCACGTCCCCAAGGGCTAAGTCATCGTCCCCCAGGGGTTGTCATCGTCCTCAAGGGTTGTCATCGTCCTCAAGGGTCAAGTCATCGTCCCTCTAGGGGTCAAGTCATCGTCCCCAAGGGTCAAGTCATCGTCCTCAGGGGTTAAGTCATCGTCCTCAAGGGGTTAAGTCATCGTCCTCAAGGGGTCAAGTCATCGTCCTCAAAGGGTTAAGTCATCGTCCTCAAGGGGTTAAGTCATCGTCCTCAAGGGTCAAGTCATCGTCCTCAAAGGTTAAGTCATCGTCCTCAAGGGTTAAGTCATCGTCCTCAAGGGGTCAAGTCATCGTCCTCAAGGGTTAAGTCATCGTCCTCAAGGGGTTAAGTCATCGTCCTCAAGGGGTCAAGTCATCGTCCTCTAGGGTTAAGTCATCGTCCTCAAGGGTTATTCGTCCTCCAAGGGGTCAAGTCATCGTCCTCAAAGGGTTAAGTCATCGTCCTCAAGGGTTAAGTCATCGTCCTCAAGGGTCAAGTCATCGTCCTCAAGGTTAAGTCATCGTCCTCAAGGGGTTAAGTCATCGTCCTCAAGGGTCAAGTCATCGTCCTCAAGGGTTAAGTCATCGTCCTCAAGGGTTAAGTCATCGTCCTCAAGGGGTCAAGTCATCGTCCTCAAAGGGTTAAGTCATCGTCCTCAAAACTCATTCCAGGGAAGTGACTTTGTGGGTCTAGAAAGATGAATACATAATAACAATATGCTAATGGGGTGAAGAAGACAAAAAAGGCAAATTAGGGAGATGAGTCAAACGTGTACCTTCCTCCTCCTCCAGACAGTTCCCCCCTCCTGAGTGTACCTTCCTCCTCCTCCTCCAGACAGTTCCTCCCCCCCTCCTGAGTGTACCTTCCTCCTCCTCCTCCTCCAGACAGTTCCCCCCCTCCTGAGTGTACCTTCATCCTCCTCCAGACAGTTCCCCCCCCTCAGTGTACCTTCCTCCTCCTCCTCCAGACAGTTCCTCAACCCTGGAGTTAAGTTTTCCCCAGATAATTTCCTTTTCCACCAAGGTTATTTCCCCTCCCTCCTCAGAGAATTCCCCTCTCTCCTTATCCAGTTACTAACCCTCCGAGCTCCTCCCAACCCAACCCAACCCAACCTAACCTAACCTAACCTAACCTAACACAATACATAAACTAACACAACCGTAATTACTTCACCACTTATGCATTTTCTTCTGGTTAACGAGGAACGATTTTATTCAGGAGAGACAAACAGACAAACACCCTATATACCCCTGCCGCCACTCAAAGGGTTAAATATAAACAAAAGATATATGATCATTACCTTACCTGTCCTCTATAGTGCTGTGGTGATGAAGATAAACCTTACCTCATGTGGAAGACAAATTAAACCCTTACCTGCTTACCTTCACACTAATTACAGTTACATACATATTAAATAGGAAATAATCACAACGACAACAATAATAATAATAATAATAATAATAATAACAGCAACAATAACAATAATAAAAGTAATAATAGTACATAATAATAATAATAATAATAATAATAATAATAATAACAGAAGAATCATACATTAACTTCCATGACGTCAAAATCACACTGAGACTCTATTGTAAATGAGAGAGAGAGAGAGAGCTAAAGTATTATCCTTGGAGAATCCGAATATCTGTACTTACCCGATAGCAGCTTGTTCTCACCTCGGCACGTCTATCCATCGGTACGTCTATCCTCCATAAGTCTATCCTCGGTACGTCTATCCGTCGGTGCGTCTCTATCCGTCGGTGCGTCTAGAAAGTGGAAACAAGGTAAATCAAACGACAAGATCTCAAAAGAGTTTCCTGTTCATTGTGCGTCACCAGGGAAGAATTATGGCCTTTTGTGGCCTCGTGGACCCTGATCTGGCCACCTGGAGCGTGTTATGGCCACCTGGAGCGGGTTATAGCCACCTGGAGCGGGTTATGGCCACCTGGAGCGGGCTATGGCCACCTGGAGCGGGTGATGGCCACCTGGAGCGGGCTATGGCCACCTGGAGCGGGTTATGGCCACCTGGAGCGGGTTATGGCCACCTGGAGCGGGTGATGGCCACCTGGAGCAGGCTATAGCCTGGAGCGGGTTATGGCCACCTGGAGCAGGTTATGGCCACCTGGGCAGGTTATGGCCACCTGGGCAGGTTATGGCCACCTGGAGCGGGTTATGGCCACCTGGAGCAGGTTATGGCCACCTGGAGCGAGTTATGCACCTGGAGCAGGTTAGGCCACCTGGAGCGGGTTGCAGCCACCTGGAGCAGTATGGCCACCTGGGCGGGTTATGGCCACCTGGCAGGTTATGGCCACTGGAGCGAGTTAGGCCACCTGGGCAGGTTACGGCCACCTGGAGCAGGCTATGGCCACCTGGAGCGGGATAGCCACCTGGGCGGGTTATGGCCACCTGGAGCGTGTTAGCCTGGAGCGGGTTATGGCCACCTGGAGCGGGTTATGGCCACCTGGAGCGGGTTATGGCCACCTGGAGCGGGTTATGGCTACCTGGAGCGGGTTATCGTTTTTAGTAAGTTAATAATACTTTTCTATGTTATCTTTAGGTGTATGTTGATGCTATATGGTTTTATAATTGATGCTAGAAGATATAATAATTAATAAAGTCTCAAAATGGATAAAAATATGAAAATAACTTACGCTCACAGTCTCCCTCACTCGACCGCTTCAGTATTCATCGTTTTCAAGTCACTTTTAACACATTTCTAAGTCTTTTTTTTTAAGTATAAAGAGGTGTTACAAGTTCCTATAAAATACCTTACAAGTTTCTTTACTAAATGATTGCAAAATATACTGGAAATTAATACTTTAAGGACAAAATTGCTTGCTAGATGCTATCAGTTATCTCCGGGGTCTTCCATGTTTACCGATAAGCGATTCAATTAGAAAAAGTATAATATCTCTATTTAATTGATCGTATATAAAATTTTTAACGATCTAGTAAATTAGATATATCATTTTAACGCGTCTCAGTAATTAAAAAGGGCATTTAACAAATATAAATAAATAATTTGTAAAATATCGAATCGTGTCCTCTGCCACAAGGCGCCAAAACTATTTTTGGCGGATATTCATTAAGCGAGTTTGCGATTATAATTCATGTCTCATTTTTCTTTCTCTACTAATTACGAATGCATATTAATGCGATTCTCTTTTTATAATTTTAGTATATTATATTCATGTCTGTAATATAGATTATTGGAATCTCTTTCAAACAATCGTAAAGTTTAATTATCGTCAAAAAATATTAAGTTTTTTTTTAAGTAAAGAAATTCGCATTAAATATAACAAAAAACACTATAAGCTCATTTTTACGAAAATTTATGAGCTTTTATTAAGAGATTTATTATATTTTATTTCTAAATAACAGTTCTGATTGTAAAAAGAAATTATTTGTGAATGCAACCGCTATTGGTACAATTTTATTACTACGCCCCAACAACTAAGGTCTTTAAGCTTGTGACACAGTAAAGATTATGAGAGAGAACTGTGTTGTGGTATAACAGTAATATTAACAACAACAACAATCACAGTAATAATATCAACAAGTGCAATAGCAACAATGAGAGAGAGAGAGAGAGAGAGAGAGAGAGACATAAATTAAAATATTTTTCTCTCTATTCACATCCTGGACACAAGTGGACACATATCAAATTAGTGTCCCTTCCATGCCTCCCTTACACACACGAACGTTATTTAAATAGTCACGAAAAAAATATAGTCACGTAATTGCTCTGTTCGTGGTACTTTTCTATCATTGGACATCAACTGAAGCTGAAGCGATGATTGGTGAAGCCATCCATAATGTAAACAAACTCTCAGCTGCGAGCACCAGACTATCAGATATTAACAAGAAAAACTATCAGTGTTCTCTACTTATGGTGAATTCCTGTAAATTATCAGCATCTTGATATAGTTTAGACACCGGACGATGAAAGTGAATAGTGTAGAATGTATTTAATAGACGATAAACATGATAATAAGCAAGAAATACCCGCTATCTTCAACAACCGGCGCGGGATGACTCGATGACTTGAGATGAATCCTCTGTCACCTACATTATGGCGGCTGGATTGTATGATTATAGGTAAGTGATGAGTTATATAATAATTGACTCCTTAATTAATAGGATTAGGGATTAATTTAGTGAGGATTTAGTTAATTGAATGGTGATTGGGATTAGAAACCAACCAATCTTGATCTAACCGAGTGATTCAGGCATGTTTAGTTTGGTTTGGTTAATTTTCATTGTTGTTGGTTGTATTGGCTTGACCAGAGCGACATCCTCATCTTGGTTGGCAACGATGTAGGTAAATAGTCCAAGATTAACTAATAATAGGATAAAAACGACTATTTCTTACCCACCAGTTCCCTCAACATCCATCACACCGAACTATCAACCCTCTTTAACTCTTTTTATCTCACGAAAAAAAGTATCCGCATTTCCGTAAAGTTGGGGAAATTAAATTTGATTTTCTCTTTTTCCCTGTACAGTCGTGGTTAAGCTTCCCTAGACAGTTTTGCTCAATACTAAAAAGAATTTCCCTCCAGTCCGAAAAATACCCAGAATTTCCCTCCAATCCGAAAAATATCCAGAATTTCCCTCCAATCCGAAAAATATCCAGAATTTCCCTCCAATCCGAAAAATATCCAGAATTTCCCTCCAATCCGAAAAATATCCAGAATTTCCCCCCAATCCTAAAAATATCCAGAATTTCCCTCCAATCCGAAAATATCCAGAATTTCCCTCCAATCCGAAAAATACCCAGAATTTACCTCCAATTAAAAAAAAGTATATATATATACGACACCCGATTTTTGCCTCCAATCCCAAACATTAAAAACATCTGCCAGTCCCAGATTTACACAGTGTTTCCCGTGGCTCTATTTTTACAGCAAGATGAACACGAGTAGTTAGTTGTTTACAGATGACACCAGTGAATACACTTGTTGCGGTGTAGAGCGTGACGATCTATCACCTCCTGGGCTCAGTGCGTGTTAGTGGTGGTCTTGTGGGATCTGAATACAATTAGATTCACTCTGGAATTCTTAATAAAGGGATCAGAGGAGTTTAGTGAGTGTAGGGGAGGAGAAGAGTGAGAGATGAGAGATTCTGTGTGTGTGTGTGTGTGTGTGTGTGTGTGTGTGTGTGTGCTGAGGAACTAGATGCATTTACACCCACTCGGCAAATTTTGATTTTATGGATCAGGAGGGGTTTAGCGAGAGAGAGAGAGAGAGAGAGAGAGAGAGAGAGAGAGGCATCTAGGTAAAATACATTTATTTCACCACTAATATGTAATGTAATGTGTATATATATATATATACAATGGTAAAATTTAACGTACACTGCATTATGTATTTGATGTTAGTTATGGTGAATTTAACACATTGATTAGTCATAGTTTGTGTTAATATGACATAACATGATATAACACCACATAACAGTATAATAACAGCACATACCTGTATAATAACAGGTGGGAACTGGGGCTGGCAGGACCCGCCATCAATTATTCATGTCAGCTGTTATGGTATTGGCGAACCTCCTGTTTACCTTGTAGCTGCCTAGTGCTGGGTAGACGGTAGACGGTAGACGGTAGACGGTAGACGGTAGATAAGAGGTATAAGAAGACAGACAGACAGACAGAGAGACAGATCATTACCGACAAACATACAGAAACGCTCCCCAAAAAATACCTAAACAAAATGGAATGCCTTTAATTTCTTCTCTTTCGTCTTAATGTTAAAATTCTGGGCATTATTGAGAATTTTCCCCTGTAATTAAGTCTCTGGGGGCTGATGCTGACGACCCTTTGTTGATGGTACGGTAGTTAGGATATTGTTCAGTGTCTGTCTGTCTGTTTTTCTCCCCGTCAATCTATCTATCAATCATTATATTCAAATAAATCAATTATTACTCTCACTGTTTTCTGTCTATCTGTCTGTTCCTGTCTCTTATCTCTCCTTCACCTGGGTCTCCTCCCCGTCTCTATCCACACACTGTATTGAGCGGTGATGTATATGCATTATCTCACCCTCTCTCTCTCTCGCCTTCCACCAGTGCTCAATCCCACGTTAGTATAATATCCCTGATGCTCTTTTGTTTCGCCACTTTACGTTCGCTTATCGCTTTCAGTGCTAATGTATACCGGTGAGGGTCAGTGAATAATGTTTGTGAGGGTATTTGGTTTAATTTGGTGTTATTTTATGTAGTTACGTCTGATTTTAATTATTTTGGGGGGAGAATTTACATGTTTTGTGGTTTTGTTTCAATCGTCTTATGTTGTGATTAGATTCCTGATGCTCATTTGTTTCTCCATATTTCCGTCTGTTTCAGTATTTATTGACGTCTGAATCAATGGCATTCTTTTTGGTTCGTCTGTGTGACTATGTCGTTTTCAAAATGCCTATAAATAAGTTTTCTTTATCTCAAATACGTAATATTTTTCTTTTTCTTTTTTTTTTGTTATTTTACCCGTCATTTGTTAGGAATATTTATGCTCTTTTGTTTCACCAGATGATTTTAGACGGATCCTTTGTGTACCAATATTTATTCATATCTACCGGGGGAAAAATTGTGGCTTGTCTGAAATTCTTTAAAATTTTGCAAAATTTTTAGTACGTGAAGGTTTCTTTATTTTATTATCGACAGAGAGAGAGAGAGAGAGAGAGAGAGAGAGAGCAGTTGGGTGTCATGCAGAGCCAGTACAGGTGAAGGTGTCATCTGCTTTAGTACAGTACCCAATATTTGGTGTGTGTGTGTGTGTGTGTGTGTGTGTGTGTGTGTGTGTGTGTGTGTGAATATCTGGTATTTCTGTTTATCGATCTGTTCAACTGAATACAGGTCTCTCTCTCTCAGACAGACAGATAGATACGACTAATTAACGAATTCTTACAACTAGGAGACAGCCAATCACAGACCATAATACTCGTGTTGGCCAATATATTAGCCAATCAAAGTCCAGAATACAAATCAGGCAGCCAATCACAACATATAAATCACATTCACAAAATCGCTAAATAAAACGGAATTAAAATCAAATTGAAAATAAAAATTAAACTCATTTATAATATTTTTTAATTGATGATTAATTTTTTTAGTTATTTTTCATATCAAACGGAATGAAAATATGATTAATATGTGATTAAGTCGCCATAATAAGTTCCCGCTAATGTTGGGCCAAATGACTCGGCAGCTGTGATGAAAACAAATATTTTTTTTATAAGTACTGTATATAATAATTTTTTTTTAGTTTTTCATGATGTTAATTTGAAGCGTAATGAAAAATATTTACGGTAAGGTGACAAATTAATTCTGCAAACACATCTGTCGCCTGACTAAACAGTTGATGGTATAAATATATTATTTTTTTTCATTTATATTACAAACACATATTTTCCATCCATATGCCATATGAACAAATAATTTTTTTATTTACCGTATTATTTAAGTTTTTATCGTGCTAATATTGTCAAAATTAGGAAAATTTTTAGAATACACATGTTAGTATCGCGTGAGGTTTTCCCGCCAAAAACGCCTGGCCAGCCATCAGCTGGTTTACATTAATAAACATAATTTTTTTTTAAAGCTTTCACATTTTTTTTGCAGTATCATATAACTATTATGAAATTTAAAATTACCCAAATTAGTATTAAGTGATTAAAGTAAAAGCGCTTTGACGTTCAAGATAAATTATGACAACTTCAAATTCTTCAATTTCCCGCCAAGACCCGCAAGACCTCAGTGCGTGACATGGCGGCGACGCTGGAGGATGTTCCACTAATTCTTCCTCTAGTAACTAATTTCTAAGTGTGTTTTTACCTTAAATAAGATATTTATATATATACTACCTAAAGTGACGTTTAAAATTCGATCTAATCTTTAAAATGACTTCGAGAGCGCTGAAATAATTTATAATAATGATAAATATAGTACAGCAGTAAGCAATGGTAAGAAACATTAAAATAACTTATAAAACCTACACACAATTTATAAGTATTTCTTTATTATTTTAAGTAAGTAAAGTTTATTAGTAGTAATATATTAAGTAGTGATATAGACAGTGTACTTAAACTGGTTCCCTGATATTAACAACAGGTTAAGTCTGGTACACTGATGGACGACAGATATGGAAGAAGTTGACTTGTGACGTAATACAGTTAACATAGAAAACGGGAGACAGGACAATAGAAAACGGGAGACAGGACAATAGAAAACGGGAGACAGGACAATAGAAAACGAGAGACAGGACAATATGATTAAACTCTTAGAAAACGGGAAATAGATCTTTAAATCCCTTATAGAAAACGGAAGAAGAGTATTACCCAATATTCTCTATAAAGTTATTAATTAATTAGAATATTTAATTCATCGAGGTATTTCTTTGTGTTGAAATAATTATAAATTAATCTTGATTTTTAGAATAAATTAATAGGGTAATTTTTTTAATGCTCATTATGTTAATTTTATTTTGTATTGATATGAAGTTTAATTATTATTGGTTCAAGCGTTTATTTCTGGTCTCTCATTGGCTAGTGAATCAACCAATCAGAGCCATCCTTTACCAATATTTATAGCCTTTAATTTACACCAATTTTACAAAAGTTTTTACACTTCATTTACAACTTTTTTGTATCTGATTTGCAAAAATTTTTAAACTTCATTTACAGCCTTTAATTTACACCTTATTTACAACAGATTTTACACCTTATTCACGACCTTTTTACATCTGATTTACAACATTTTACTACTTCATTTACACTTTTTTTACACCTCATTTACAGAAGTACAGTCCAGCGAGTGAGACAAAACCTTTTTTACACGATATATACCAACATTTACAGACCATTAATTTACACTTTTTTACACTTCATTTACAGCAATTACACCTTTTACATAATATATACCAACATTTACAGATCATTAATTTACACTTCATTTACAGCAATTACACCTTCTTTTACATGATATATACCAACATATACAGACCATTAATTTACACTTTTTTACACTTCATTTACAGCAATTACACCTTCTTTTACATAATATATACCAACATATACAGACCATTAATTTACACTTTTTTACACTTCATTTACAGCAATTACACCTTCTTTTACATGAATCGGCTGCTTGTCCAATTAACCCAAACGGTAGTTCCTTTGTTTTATTATAAAAGGTTGTAGATATAATTCCTGAGTGTATATCAACCGTAAGTCTCACTGTCTAGGAGTGAATGAGAAAGGGACGGCGTTTATGTATGATAAACGTTAGGTCACGTCCTTACGATATGACTTGAGGTGAGCTACTGAAGCTTAGGGGCATCGCAGTGCGTGCTTACAGGAATGCTGAGCTATGGGTCTCGCCCTCTTGGGTAAGTTGCCCGCTCACGTGTCAATCTCATGTCTTACTCATAGACAGTGGAAAGTTACAGGGTGGTGAATCTGAATATAATATCAGATGTATTGACCCATTTATATAATACGTTCTGTTGATGAGACAGGGGCCTATTACATACATAATATATACCAACATTTACAGATCATTAATTTACACTTCATTTACAGCAATTACACCTTCTTTTACATAATATATACCAACATTTACAGATCATTAATTTACACTTCATTTACAGCAATTACACCTTCTTTTACATAATATATACCAACATTTACAAACCATTAATTTACACTTTTTTACACTTCATTTACAGAAGTGTGCTGATCAGCGTGTGAGCAACAAGACTAAATATTACACCGTAGCCAGAACCATGCCAGCCTCAACCAAGATAGTGAAGGCTCTTATCTCCCTCATGAAAGCGTACAGTTGGCGTCAGTTCGTTCTACTTACGGAACACACCAGGAACTACCTCCAGATCAAAGAGGCCGTCAAGGTGAGGTTATGGGAGGTCAGGGTAGATGTGGAGAGGTTATGGTGAAGTTGGAAGGTTAGGTTTGAGGTAGTTATGGGAGGTTAGGGTGGGGTACGGGTGGTTATGGTAGGTGTGGGGAGGTTTAGGTGAAGTGTGGAGAGGTTATGTGAGGTTTTGAGAGGTTAAAGGAGGTTATGGAAGATGTGGGGAGGTTTAGGTGAAGTGTGGAGAGGTTATGTGAGGTTTTGAGAGGTTAAAGGAGGTTATGGTAGATGTGGGGAGGTTTAGGTGAAGTGTGGAGAGGTTATGTGAGGTTTTGAGAGGTTAAAGGAGGTTATGGAAGATGTGGGGAGGTTTAGGTGAAGTGTGGAGAGGTTATGTGAGGTTTTGAGAGGTTAAAGGAGGTTATGGAAGATGTGGGGAGGTTTAGGTGACGTTAGGATAGGTGTGGGGAGGTAATAGAGAGGTTATGGTAGGTAAGGGGAAGGTTATGAGAGGTTATGGAGAACAAACAGAGGAAAGTCAGGATAAACACGGAGGTTGAAAACGGTTGGTACATTAAAATAATCACTCTGTGTGTGTGTGTGTGTGTGTGTGTGTGTGTGTGTGTGTGTGTGTGTGTGTGTGTGTGTATATATGTGTGTGTGTGTGTGTGTGTGTGTGTGTGTGTGTGTGTGTGTGTGTGTGTGTGTGTGTGTATGTGTGTGTGTACATCCTCGCATTATTTTCATTATAACATTCAGGTGCTGTTCGAGGCTATATAAAATTGTTCTGTGTGTGTGAGAGAGAGAGAGAGAGAGAGATATGTGTGTTAGAGAGAGAGTGAGAGAGAGAATGTGTGAGAGAGAGAGAGAGAATATGTGTGTTAGAGAGAGAGTGAGAGAGAGAGAGAGAGAAATATACAGACAGAGAGAGAGAGAGAGAAGGAGGAAGTGAGGAGAGAGAGAGAGAGAGAGAGAGAGAGAGAATATGTGTGTTAGAGAGAGAGTGAGAGAGAGAAAGAGAAATATACAGACAGAAAGAGAGAGAAGGAGGAAGTGAGTGAGTGAGAGAGAGAGAGAATATGTGTGTTTGAGAGAGAGAGAGAGAGAGAAATATACAGACAGAAAGAGAGAGAAGGAGGAAGTGAGTGAGTGAGAGAGAGAGAGAGAAAGTGAGAGTGAGAGAGATGGTAGAGTAAGGAACCATCATACAGAACATATGATAACTGATCCTACCTGTAATGTAAACACCCCTTGTGTGTGTGTGTGTGTGTGTGTGTGTGTGTGTGTGTGTGATACAGAAAAAAAGAGATTATGAATATATTTACGTATACTCTCTCTCTCTCTCTCTCTCTCTCACCATGTATAACTATGAATACATATACATTACTTTATGAATACATGCATCACCATTACCACCACAGAGCTTCGCGGAGCACCATAGACTAAACATCACTCAGGAGTATAGTGTTCCCTATGACTACACCACCAACCGCTACCACATCATGCAGGAGATTGTACACAGCAGCCTACACGTGACCCGGGGTGAGTATGACCTTAATTTGACCTTAATTTTGACCCTGGGCTGAGTATGACCTTGATTTTGACCTCGGGGTGGTTATAACCTAACCTTCATCTTAATTTGACCTTAATTTTGACCCTGGGGTGAGTATGACCTAACCTCCACCTTGATTTGACCTTGATTTTGACCCCAGGGTGAGTATACTCATATATTTGACCTGACTTTGACCCCGGGGTGAGCTACCTGTTGATTATTGCCCAACACACCTGTCCGTATCATCTCGTTATTCTGCAATTTATGATCATTGTTGGTCACTGCAATTTGCTATCTCAACTGGCAATCATAACTGGCTATCTCAACTGTCCATTGGATCATAACTATAACACTAAGGGGGTGAGAAGTAATCCTTGATGCTCACTTGTCTTGTCAACAGCTTGTAGATTCAACACCTTCTAGATTATAAACGACATAACCTCTGGAGAAAATATAAACACGATGCTTACTTGTTTATAAATAGAGTATATATTTCCTTAAAGTGGGATTTATATATAAACAAGATCGTCGCGATGTGTCTTTTAACATTTATAAATCCTGGAGTTGTTGAAATATGAACACGATGTTCATTTGTTTTTCAACGCAATTTTAAGTCCATCAAGTTATAAATTTTAAACACGTTGTTGCTCGCTTATTTATTCATGGAGTTTGTTAGTCATGGAACTTATAAACTATAAACACTTTTACCATATATATATGTATATATATATATATATATATATATATATATATATATATATATATATATATATATATATATATATCATGTAAATCCACAATTGATTCCGATATCTTCAGAGGCAACCGAAGATGTCTGAATAAAGACGAAAGCTAAGGTACCTGTTGTTTCCATTTTCCCGAACATAAATATATATATATATATATATATATATATATATATATATATATATATATATATATATATATATATATATATATATATATATATATATATATACGCTGATGTTCACTTGTTTTTTCGAGTTTATTTACGTATTTGGGGCAATTACATAAAAGTGCATATTTTGTTAATAGGTAGATGTAGATTTACAGGTAGATAGACAGGTAGACACTAATGTATGTAAGCGCAGGTAAACATATACATGGAACTTAATTGTAAACACACGCACACACGCACACACAAATTATATCTCTCGTCACCCCCATAATGCTCTCAATTTGGCAAGTGATTGTGATTCAGTTAAGCTTAATGACGTAACTACTAACGAGGCAATTGACACATTAAGGTCATTAGGCACAGGGTTTCCACTAAGGCGTCGAAATTTAAATAATTGAGTGAGAAAATATGTGTTGTTTAATGCAACTCTCACTCTCTCGCCCTTTACCTGGAGTCAATTAACCTGTTGTGCTCTCTCTCTCTCTCTCTCTCACAGATAGAGAGAGAGACACACAGAGAGACTAAGACATACTAAGAGACAGACAGACCGTAGTCATGTACATCAATACCGCCACCACTCCTGTGTAAGCTCCAGCAGTTACAGTGGGTGCCCATCCTCTTTAGTTAGTGCAGTCTGCCAAACTCCTGGGTGTAACTATAGACCACAAACTGGACTGGAAGGCCCATGTAAACAACACTATCAAGGCAGCCTCGTACCGTTTCTACATGCTACGACGACTCAGGTCACTTGAGGCACCCACGCCAGAGCTGAGGACCATCTACAACGCCTTTATTCTCCCCAAACTAACGCATGCGTCACCAGCCTGGTCGTCTTCAATCAACTCCACCCAACAACGTCAGCTAGAGAAGGTACAGAAGAGGGCCTGCAGAATCATGCTCGGCGCGGACTACTCCGGCTACAACAACGCTCTCTCCACCCTGGAAATGCCATCCCTCAGTGACCTCCACCACCAAGCACTAGCAAGGTTTGGCAGTGGACTACTGCACCATCCTCGTCATTGCCACCTGCAGTCCCCCGCCCACCTAGCACAGTCCGCCACTAAAACAAAATTCAGCCCACAAGCGCCGACACTTATAGCACCATCCCATCTATTGTTAAAATAATAAACAACTCCTGATTTATGTATTGTACAGCCCTGTAAATGTATTGAACGCATATTATATCATTATGTTTAAATCACATGTAAGTTTGTATATTTTCAGCCACCGGCTGCAACTTTATAAATATACCGTTTATTATTATTATTATTATTTATTATTGCAGACAGCTAAAGAGACAAACAGGTAAAGAGTGAGACAGACAGACATAAACAGACAGACAGACAGACATATAGAGACAGACAGACAGACAAACAGACAAAATCAGACCCTCCAGACTAGAGAGAGTTCCAAAATAATAAACCATGAACTAATCTACATACCAATTAGCGATTCTGATTCTTTTTATTAATAGTAATAAGCCAAGTTGCTGAAGGGGATCCAACTCTCTCTGTTTTATAAGTATTTTTTTTAGTTATTCTCGACCTGTGAAGAGAAGACGTGAATAAATGTGTGAATGGGATAATGAATAAATGGGGGAGATAAAAGGTTATATTATTGAACAGGAAGATAAGTCATATACATACATAACTTACATACATTAGTTAGTAGTTTATTGACAAAGGTGTAAATACTTGATAAATATAGACAAAGAATTTAAAATACATTTGTCCAATAAAATATTTTAAACAAAACATAAGGGACAATTCCAAACTTAACTATAGATTCCTAGTACATAATTACATAATTCAGGCACATATACATTTTCATTTAAGAGTTCACTGATACTGGAGAAAATCAGCATATGACACCTTTAATCCGGCACTGGCAGAGAGCGTACAATCAATCAGCACATGTAGTTCACTTGTCATCGCGCTGACACACTCTCAACTCTACTGGTGTGCGACTCCACCTACCTGTCTCTACTTTAAGGCTGTGTTACATTAGTCTCAGCCTGATGAACGACTCACGCTGAAAACCCGGGATAAATTTCTTACTTAAGTATACCTCATGCACTGTCATAAAAGGGTTCAGATCGGATATGTACGTAGGATTTTTTTTGTAGCGGCAACTGACTTCTCCGTTACCAGACTCGCCACTCTCTCTAGTGGGTTTGTGTCACAGTCTAAGGTTAATTCTCTCGCCATGAATCTAAATCCTGGTGTGTTTGTTATCCTACGTAAATCATATACAAAATGAAAAGGTTGTTCCATGTCCTTATCTCATGTTGTGATTTCATAAACTTGCATCTCCTTTAGACACACACACACACAAACAAGGCTATAATGGTACCCGCCTGTCTCCATAAGCTGGCCTCAGTTGCCTCCTCCTTAACAGCCATTGCAAATTTTATGTATTTTTATTTTGTTGTATCATTTAAACCTGTGTGTGTGTGTGTGTGTGTGTGTGTGTGTGTGTGTGTGTGTGTGTGTGTGTGTGTGTGTGTGTGTGTGTGTGTGTGTGTGTGTGTGTGTGTGTGTGTGTGTTTTCTCATTTATTATTGAATTACTTTATTAATTTTATTTGTAATTACTTATTAGTCTCACAGTGAAGGTAGAAGGAAGGAAGGAGGTTAGAGGGGGAGAGGGAAGGAAGGAGAGGTTAGGAGGGGAGAGGAAAGAAGGAAGGAAGAAGGAAGGGGTAGGAGGGAGGAAGTTAAGGTAGGGAGGGTAGGAGAGGTTAGGAGGAAGGATAGATGAAGTAGGAGGCCTCTCACCACACTATATCAACACTGGCTGAGCTAACATCAACTGGTATCTCCCTGCAACACCTCCTGGCCACGATATTGAGAGAGAGAGAGAGAGAGAGAGAGAGAGAGAGAGAGAGAGAGAGAGAGAGAGAGAGAGAGAGAAAATAGTAAAACAAAATTCGATTCATTCACCTGCCCCCCACACATGTACATACACAGGGGTTCGTGAGTGGACAGTAAGTCGATCCCTGATTTATATGGATAGAGGTTAAATGAGCACTTACTAATCCTCCTTCTTCTCACACCCCTACTTCACCCCCCCCCTTTCCATCCCTTCCATCCCCCACCTCACCCCTCTTCCCTCCCAATTCACCTCTTCCAACCCTCCCCTTCACTCTCCCTCCCATCTCACCCCCCTTCCCCCACATCCCTCCCTCCATCACCCTCAGCCCTCCCATTCCCCCTGACTCCCTCACCCCTTTCCTCCTCCTGGTACTAAAGAACTGAGTTTATAGACCAAGAATCGGTACCTTTTATCTTACCTGTAAAGACTAGTTTGGTGCTTCTTTGTTTTGTTTCTTGTTTTTTATTTTTTTATTCAATTTCAATTGTTTATTCCTTGATAGAGGAAGCGGGATCCTAGTGCTGTCACGAGGTACCCCTGTACAATGACACCAGAAGCATCTGGCAAGTGTGACAAGTATATACAGTATAAATATTATAAAGGGGCTTACTCTTAGGAGGTAGTGGATAAGGGTGCTGCTGTCGGGTCTTCTGCATAATGCACAAGAGTATTTTTTTTTCGTTAGTTTTGTTTTGTTGTTTTGTTCTGTTTTTGTTTTGTTGTGGTTTTGTTTTGTTTATTTTTTTTTTATTATTATTATTATTTTTTTGGTCACGTGGTTTAGTGAGTGTATGCCTCTTTTTTCCCTCCATTCCTCATTTTTTCCCTTTCCTGATTTACTTTTTGCCTTTGATATATTTTTAACCCAGGTGCCTCTCTCCCCGTGAGTGATGCGACAAATTGAATATAGTCTTAACGAGGTGAAAGTCGTATGGTTATATACAGTATATTAAGTCTTATGGTCCCCCAAATAACATTAACTTTACATGAGCGAGTTTGTGATCAACTGAAGATTAACCTAACCTAACCTAACCTAACCTAACCTAACCTTAATCTATGTAACCTAACCTCAATCTTACTAACCTAACTTAACCTTATCTTCACCTGACTAACCTAACTTTAATCTACGTAACTTAACCTTAATCTAATCTTACCTAAATTTAATCTAACCTGACCTAACCTAACCTAACCAAACCTAATAACATAACTTAAAAAAAAACGTCACATATACCCCTATTGTCCTGAGAGGCCACTGTTCGCATAACCCTTAATCTGCAAATCCGACTCGACTCAGTGAACAGATTACGCGAACGCTGAGATGTAAATATTTACTTTTTACGTGAATTTGGATTTTGGGTGAAAATTCCTAGGCTTTCATGACCTTAATGGAGGGAGGGAGAGGTGGTTGGAGGGAGGGGTGGAGAGGGTAATGGAAGGAGGGAGGGAGGGAGAGGTGTGGTGAAGAGATGGAGGGAGGGTAATGGAGGGAGGGAGGGAGAGGTGTGGTGAAGAGATGGAGGAGGGGGGAGAGGGTAATGGAAGGAGGGAGGGGAGGGAGAGGTGGGTGAAGAGATGGAGGAGGTTAATGGAGGGGAGGGAGGGAGGGAGAGGTGTGGTGAAGAGATGGAGGGAGGGTAATGGAGGGAGGGAGGGAGAGGTGTGGTGAAGAGATGGAGGGAGGGGTGGAGAGGGTAATGGAGGGAGGGACAGGGGTAGTGAAGAGATGGAAGAAATAATGGTGGTTGGAAGGAGTGGTGAAGAAGGAAGGAATGGAAGGAGGGATGGATGGGAAGGAACGAGGAATAGGAGTGAGAGAGATAGAAGAAAAAGGAGGGGAGAGAGAGTAAGAGGAGAGATATAATAAAGAGAGACACAGAAAGAGACAAAGAAAAAGAGAGATAAAGAGAAAGAGCAAGAAAGAGAGATAGAGAAGAGACAAAAATTGTACCTTGGCAAAAGTGATCGGACACCTGCTCGTCAAAAATACGTGAGAGGGGTTCGAAGCCTCTGTTGACGAGTGAGAGGGTGAGAGGGAAGGGGAGACGAGGAGAGGGCAAGAAGGAGGGAGAAGAAAGTGGATAAAATGTATGAGATGGAAAGAAAAAGAAATCTGTTGAGATGTCCCTTTCTCGCCTCTCTCTCTCTCTCTCTCTCTCTCTCTCTCACCATTGTTACCATCTCCCAACGCCAGAATTTATTACCAATGTGATTTATTTACGTTCGTCAAGCTCCGTATTGGCCAGCCATAAATCCGCCTTCATAGATAGTGACGTCACATCTTGAATTATTTACACCAATGACTCGTCGTTTTTTTTATTTTTGGTCATTTTTATTATAATTCGTAAGATAATTAATAATCGCCTTAGAATTATGTGATTAGTTAAGGTAATTATTTATTTGTGTTATTTTTTTATTCTGAAGTTGTGTTATTGTTTTTGTTTTGATTATAGAATTGTTTGTTCTGATTATTGTCATGTGATTTTCTTTAGGTATTTTATGTAAAGTTGTCATAGATTTTACTGACTTTTTCATATATTTTATCAACCTTTTCATAAATGTCTTCATATTTTCATAATTTTCTTCATCTTTTCATCTATTTTCTTGATTTTCATAATTTTCTAAATATTTTCATTCATATTTTGGAGTTTTTCATCAATTTTCTTGATTTTTTTCATACTTTTATTTTACATTTTCATAAATTTCTTCCCATTATCATCATTTCCTTCACCTTTTTATCCATTTTATTGATTTTTCATAATTTTCTTGACATTTCCATAAATTTCTTCACATTTTCTTAGATTTTCTTGACGTTCCATCTAAAATCTTCACCTATTCACTTACTTCTTTTCCTCCTCCTCCTCCTCCTCCTCCTCCTCCCCTCCTCCTCCTCCTCCTCCTCCTCCTGCCTCTACAATGTACGTGTTTAATCTCTCCTTCCCTCCTACAGTGTACGTGTTAGTGGCGTCCTTTGAGGTACAGTGGGACTTCGTATTGGCGTTAAGGGAGGCGGTAATGGACGACCTGGAGGAGTACGCCATTGTGACCATTGATGACGACAAGTACCTGGGCCTTAATGGTACCCAGATGAGAGGTGAGAGGGATGGGGGAGAGGGATTGAGAGAGGAGGGGTTAGAGGAGTGTTGAGAGGTGTGTCTTCGAGTGAGAGGGAGGGGGAGGGAAGGGAGACAGGGGTTAGAGGACTGTTGAGAGGTGTGTGTGTGTTTAAGTGAGAGGGGAGAGAGGGGAGAGGTGTGTGTGTGTGTGTGTGTGTGTGTGTGTGTGTGTGTGTGTGTTTGCTAGAGATACAAAGAGACTTAACACAACTTCCATCAATAACTTTAACCTAACCAATATTTGTCACCTGTATCTATCACTCCCCAAATGACCTGACCTGACCTGACCTCCCACAGTGCCAGGGAAGCAGATAGTGACCATGTCGGAGGAACTAGCTGAACGTCTTTACCTCGGCTTCAGGGCAGTAGTTAAAATCACCCCAGCCTACCCGAACAACACCAAATACAGGTAAGAGTCTTAATTAATTAGTTTCCAGACAGGTGAACAAATAATGGAATACCTTGTTATTGTTGTTGCTATTATTGTTATTGTTATTCTTTTGTTTTGGTTCAATTACTCAGTCAATCAGTCAATTATTATGGCCGTGACTGAGGGTTAGCGACCACATCCCACCACACTATATAAAATGTTTTTCTGGTCATGTTTATTAAGTGTCTCGGGTGTTGTGTGTCTTTGGGCACCATAACTTGTAAATTCATTCATCCATCCTTGTCTCTGTCTTCTCCTGGCCTCTCCTACCATTATCCCCGGCCTCTCCTACCATTATCCCCGGCCTCTCCTACCATTACTTTTACCCATTAATATCTCTACCATTATCCCCGGACTCTCCTACCATTATCCCCGGCCTCTCCTACCATTATCCCGGCCTCTACCCTCGGCCTCCTACCATTACTTTTACCCATTAATGTCTCCCTACCATTATCCCCTGGCCTCCCCACCATTTTCCTACCATTACTTTACCCATTAATGGCCTCTCCTACCATTATCCCTTGGCCTCCTACCATTACTACCATTACTCATTAATACGGCCTCTACCATTATCACTGGCCTCCTACCATTACCCCCCATTATCCCGGCCTCCTACCATTATCACCGGCCTCCTACCATTACCCCCATTATCGCCTCCTACCATTATCCCCGGCCTCCTAACCATTATCCCCTGGCCCTCTCCAACCACCATTATCCCCGCCTCTCCAACCATTATCCCCGGCCTCTACCATTATCCCCTGGCCTCCTACCATTATCCCCGGCCTCCTACCATTATCCCCGGCCTCCTACCATTATCCCCGGCCCAACCATTATCCCCTGACCTCTCCTACCATTATCCCCGGCCTCCTACCATTATCCCCGGCCTCTCCTACCATTATCCCCGGCCTCTCCTACCATTATCCCCGGCCTCTCCAACCATTATCCCCTGACCTCTCCTACCATTATCCCCGGCCTCTCCTACCATTATCCCCGGACTCTCCTACCATAATTTAACCCATTAATTACGTTCATAAACTCATAATAAAAATACCTTATAAGGTTTCACCAATTCTTTCTCTGTTTTCATTCGTCAGGGAGTTTGAACAGAAGGTGTTGAACAGGATCAAGAAACACCCCTTCTGTGTACCCTACAACCCACAGATCTTTAAGTATATCACGGTGAGTACATTTTGAGTACCTTGAGTACATGTGCGTCTTACCTGAGTACTTTACCTGTGTGAATTGTTGGGGTGAAAACAACGTTTACCTGTCACACCTGCCTCAAACACCTGTCACGATCGCGCTGTACGACGCGGTAATGATGTATGCTCAGGTGCTCAATGAGACACTAGCTGACCCCAACGCTGACCCCGCTAATGGGACTCACATCATTTCTCTTATCAAAAACAGATCCTTCCCTTCCATCCAGGGCTTCAAGGTGAGGTAGATAGATAGATAGATAGATAGATAGATAGATAGATAGATAGATAGATAAATAGATAGATAGATCCAGAGATAATTATAGACAAAGAGAAAGAGATATAAAGATAGGGAGAGAGAGAGAGAGAGAGAGAGAGAGAGATAGTGAGTGAGAGTGAAAGAGAGAGAGAGAGAGAGATAAAGAGAGATAGAGAGATAATTAAAACACACTAGTTATAGTAATTAAATGATAAATTCGCTAACTTGTTGAAGGGGAAGAAAATTGTTATTTTTATTTTAGCGACGTGAGTAAAGTTAAGTTGTATGAGCTGCGAAAATTAGTCCCTGTGAAGTGTTGATGACTGTTCTAACTCCTGTGACGGTTTTTAAGGTGAGATATTGGATGGTGGGGGGGGGGGTGAGGAGGGAGGGGGGGGGAGAAGGTAGAGGAGGGGAGGGGGGAGAAGGCAGAGGAGGGGGGGGTAGAAGGTGAGAGGAGGTGAGAAGGTAGAGGAGGGGGGTGAGAAGGTAGAAGAGGGGGGTGGAGGAAGGAGGGAAGAAGGGGAGAATGACGAGGAGGAGGAGAAGGGGAAGGAAAACGGAGAAGGTAGGAGGGGGTGGGGAGAAAGGAAAGAGTAGGGGAAGGTAAGGGGTGGGAGGAAGTGGAAGAAACAGCTCATGTATAGTGTATAAATAATATGTATAGAATATTACCTATGCATAGATGTATCAATGTATAATGTATTAATAATCTGTTTAATAATACGTGTAATAGTTGTATAGAAATTGTCTATATCTCTGTTTCTCATAACCTAACCTAACCAAACCTAACCTAACCTAACCTCTGTCATTGTTACCAGGTCCATATGGATGAGAACGGAGATGCAGAGGGGGCGTATTCCCTATTGGCTATACGTAAACTAAACTCAGAACACATTACTCCTATGGGCTGGCACCAGATGGGTCAGTTTAACTTCCACGAGACGACGAGCGGCACACATGACATGGATAACCTCCCGGTATGCGACAGATTATAAGGGTGTTTTCGTTTGCTATAGTTACCCCTCTTTTGATGATGGTTTTCTCTAATTTATGTGTTTTTTTTTATAGGGATTAATTGTTTCCTTTGGGTGTTTTTGTATGTTTTAAAGGGGAGTATAATATTTATTAATGGATAATATTCCTCAGTGGACAATACTCCTCAGTGAATAAACTTTTCCCTTCTCAAATAACCTAAAGAGGAAAATCAATCTTACACACACACACACACACACTCACACACACACATACACACACACACACACAAACACACACACACACTCACACACACACACACACACACACACACACACACACACAGAGGAAATACTAACACTCAAATTACTTGTTCACGCGGCTGGGGTAATATATTGTGTACCGCCAGACATTATTGCCGCTTGTGGCTGAATTATTAGTATTATTTAGTGACGGAAAAGTATTTATATTACTTGTGTGAGTTGTGGAAGGTTGTGTGTTTGTTTTTTGTTCTTGTGTGTGGGAGTTGTGTGTTTTGAAGTCGTGTGTTTGTTTGTTTTTCTTGTGTGTGGGGGTTTGTGAGTTGTGATTTTCTTGTTAGTTGTTCTGTGAAGTCAGGTATTATATGTATGTGTTTGTTTCATGTGTATGTTTGCTAATATATAACCAAACATACATACATACATGGATACACCTCCTTCATACACTCACACACACTCACTCACTCACCCTCCTCTTTCACACACACACACACACACACACACACACACACACACACACACTCAACCACCACCTCCTCCTCCAGACGCTGAACTTGACGGGGACCATCAACTGGCTGGGGGGGTCGCCGCCCAGAGATGCCCCCACTTGTGGATTCGCCTCAGAGAAGTGTGACCCCGACTGGAGGTCTGTGGCTGTCGGTGTGGTGGTGTCCATGGTGTTCGTGGTGGCTGCTCTCTTCCTCTTCAGGTAGGTCCTCTCTGTCAGGTAGGTCCTCTCCGTCAGGTAGGTCCTCCGTCAAGTAGGTCCTCTGTCAAGTAGGTCCTCCGTCAGGTAGGTCCTCTCTGTCAGGTAGGTCCTCCGTCAGGTAGGTCCTCCGTCAGGTACTCTCCGGGGTCTCTCTTCTCAGTCAGGTAGGTCCTTCCACAGGTCCTCCGTCAAGTAGGTCCTCCGTCAGGTAGGTCCTCTCTCTGTCAGGTAGGCCTTCCGTCAGCAGGTCCTCTTCTGTCAGGTGTCCTCTCAGTCAGGTAGGTCCTCTGTCAGGTAGGCCTTCCGTCAGGTAGGTTCTCAGGTCCTGTAGGGTCTCTGTCAGGTAGGTCCTCTGTCAGTAGGTCCTTCTGTAGGTAGGTCCGTCAGGTAGGTCCTCTCTGTCAGGTAGGTCCTCCGTCAGGTAGGTCCTCCGTCAGGTAGGTCCTCCGTCAGGTAGGTCCTCTCTGTCAGGTAGGTCCTCCGTCAGGTAGGTCCTCCGTCAGGTAGGTCCTCTCTCTCTCTCTCATCTTAATAAAATATCTCCTCGCCGCGCCAGGCTGCTCACTATACCATAATATATATACACAAGGTTCCCCCATAAATCTACATGATTGGACGAGCGGCCCACACCTGGCGGTCATCTGGGGAACTAAAGCCTCCACGAGTTTCCATTGGCTAGTGGTAGTATCAGCTGGACCAATCAGTACTAAGATATACCAAGAGAAGAGACAATACATTGGTAGACGATCGATGCTGTCATCATTGTCATTCCAGCTCTTGACTAATAAATCAGCGTGAGGAAGCCATACGTATATAAGAGACAATATGTTTTATTGGTTTTATTGATTATGACGTCATTCCCAACGAGGGCCAATCATATTTAATGATTTATGGATTTGTTTGAGTCGGAATCGATGATGACGTCATTCCCATCAAAAATCAATCAGCTTTTAGTTTGTATAAAAGTGATATTTGTGAAACACGTGATCCACTAACTGGTGAAATAACGAGTCGTGTTAAGAGCTTTTATGAGTGGATAGATAGATAAATAGATAGATAGATAGATAGATAGATAGATAGACAGATAGATAGATAGAGAGAGACAGAGACAGACAGACAGACAGACAGACAGACAGAGAGAGATGGCCTATTTATAAGTATTCCCGTAGGATTGAAGGATGAGGGGAGGGGCTAGGATGAAAAGGATGAGGTAAGGAAGAGAGGGGGAGAAAGGGAAGGGGGAAGGGGGAGGGGTAAGAGAGAGAGAGAGAGATAGAGATAGATGTACACACCAGCCTACCCAAACACACACACCCCCCCTCCTCCTCTCACCCACATACACACACAGACGCACCACTCACTCCCTCACCACTACACCCTCTCCACACCCTCATTATAACACAATATATGATAAGGTTTTCATTCATAAATTATCTATCGTTTAGTTAAGAAATACTGAGATAACACCGTATGTAAATCACACTAAAAATCCGGCCGCTAATGTGATCAACGAATTGGCGAGTTTGGCGATCAGTAAAGGAAGATGGGGTGATTTATTTTGGCGATGTGATGGAGAGTGATTTTCTGATTATTTTGGCGATCTGAAGTGAGTGATTTTCTGATTATTTTGGCGAATATTTTGGCGATATGGTGCGAGTAATTTTCTGATTATTTTGGCGAGGATTTTGGCGATCAGTTGGAGAGAGTAATTTAGTCAGCAGTTTAGTTAATTTGGCGAGTAAATCACCCCCTTCTGACGGCAGTATTGGGTAATTTGGCGACGTTTGAATAATGAGTTTGTGAATTGGGTGCTCGTATTTCTGACCTGTTGATGACTCTGTTGTGAAAAATACGACAAATGTGTTACCTGAATTAATTAACTGGAAGGTGTATGTGTGGGTGTATGTATGTATGTATGCATGTATGTATGTGGAGGTGTATGTGTAAGTTAGGCTAAGGGATCAGGCTAAGTTATGTTAAAGTTAGGTTATGTTAGGCTAAGTTAAGTAAGGTTTCTGTAAGTTAAGTAAGGTTTAGGTTAGGTTAAGTTAGGTTAAGTTTGGCTAAGTTAAGTAAGGTTTCTGTAAGTTAAGTAAGGTTTAGGTTAGGTTAAGTTAGGTTAGGTTTGGCTAAGTTAAGTAAGGTTTCTGTAAGTTAAGTAAGGCTTAGGTTAGGTTAAGTTAGGTTAGGTTTGGCTAAGTTAAGTAAGGTTTAAGTTAGGTTAGGTTAGGTTAGGTTAAGACTCATCATCAACCATCAGTGGGCTCTTGTGTGTGATGTATCTATGGTGATCTCAGCTGGCCGCCTCACCCACCACACGACCTGAGAATCAATTTACATATTCTTTAGTTATTTCCGGGAAGCTGTGGTTGTGGTTGTTGTTGACATTGTATTTCCTTTTATTTGTGGTTATTAAGGTGTTATTGTTGTGTTTTGTTTTTAGTTATTGGTGATTAATCTGTTATAGTTGTTAGTTAACCATCATAAGAGATTGTTAATTGTGTTATTTGTGGTGTGGTTAACAGATGTGGTTAATGAAGGTGTGGTTAATACAGTTGTTCTCTATCAGGCACTACAGGTATGAGCATAAATTAGCTTGTCTGCTGTGGAAGATTGACATGAGAGAGGTCAAGGTCATTAAGACGGAACTACGCAGCCTTGACCACGGCAATAACAACACGGTGAGTAACTTCAGGTCATTTCAGGTCACTTCAGGCCAGGGGATTAGGGTATAGGTCATCTTAAGGTCAGAAAAGCAGTAGTACAGGGTATAAGTTCGTGTTTAGATCAAGTCAATAATATGGTTGAGGTCATTATGGGTCACTTCAGGCCAGGGGTCATCTTAAGGTCAGAGAATCGGTACTATAAGGTCATGTTTAGGTCAGGTCAATAATAATATGGATGAGGTCATGGAAGGTCACCCAAATCAGCTGTTGTTTGTTTACATGACACCAGATGACACACCACCCCAATCAGCTGTTGTTTGTTTACATGACACCAGATGACACACCACCCCAATCAGCTGTTGTTTGTTTACATGACACCAGATGACACACCACCCCAATCAGCTGTTGTTTGTTTACATGACACCAGCTGACTATCAACCCCCCCCCCCCCCACACACACATCAGCTGACACTGTCCTCACCTGTCCATTCCTACAGATACAGGTGTACCGTCAGAGCCTCTTTGCTGGGGGTAGCGGGGAGGGGACCTCGGAGACCCCCAGGATGGCCTACTGCAGGATTGGTCTCTACAAGGGCAACATCGTCGCTATTAAACCCATCAAGAAACGATCGGTTGACCTGACCCGGAGTATTAGGAAGGAGCTTAAACAGGTGACTACTTTAATGAGCTTTACCTGGTTAATGATATGTTCCTGGTTAATGATCTGTTCCTGGTTAATGATCTGTTCCTGGTTAATGATCTGTTCCTGGTTAATGATCTGTTCCTGGTTAATGATCTTTATCCGGTTAATGAACTGTTCCTGGTTAATGATCTGTTCCTGGTTAATGATCTTTATCCGGTTAATGAACTGTTCCTGGTTAATGATCTGTTCCAGGTTAATGATCTTCAGTTACGTATTATTGATCTTCTTTATACGTGAAACTTTGATCTAACGAACTATATAGAGTCCGTTATATGAAAACCTCTATATAATGGACTGTATCGGTGTCTGTTATATATAAACCTCTATATAGCGGACTGTATCGGTGTCCGTTATATAAAAGCATCACTGTATTGGTCATGTCTTGTTTACCATCACAGCGTCGAGTCGTGTTCAAGTGTGATGGTGAGGTGGCTTCCGGCACTCTGGCACTCAAGCACCCAGGCACTCAAGCACTCTGGCACTCTGAGTCTCAAAGATTCTTCTGACAGAATCTTTCCCTTCAGCTGGTCGTGATGGTAGAGTCTCAGGGGATGTTTGACGCCATTTGATATTTTTTTTTATTGGTGTGGTAACTTACGGAATAAAAAATTAACACTGAGACTCTACCTTAACTAGATACCTTCACTTAACACACCAGTTAGGAGACAAAATTAGAGTAGATAAATTAAACTAAGAATCTCAACGTTAATTTTGTGTTTTATCCTAAGTTAAACAGTTAGGTACGATCTTATAATCTTGAGTTAGGAGGAAATATTTACCGTAGGAACTTCGCTTCAACTGCCTGGCAAGTTTAATGGTCAGTAATTCTCACACTGGCGACACCTGGCAATGATGTAAACAAACCGTTGCCGATGGTTATTTAAGATGTAAACATACGACCATTTCATAAGTTTTCGTTTCTTCATTCCTATTTTTCTCTCTTTTGGTTTCCAAGTTCTCGTGTGGGAATATAAGTTAGTAAATATTACAGGTTGTAGTTAACGTTACTGGCGAAATCTGGCATAATGTACAGACACAGTTACCCATTAACATATAATTTAATATCTGAATTGTTGCTGAACGTTCCAAAATTTTCGTTTGTTGATTTGGTTATTTTTTAATCTCTTTGAAATTCGTTTCTGTGTGAAATTCTAGACCAAATATTTACACCAGTGAGGCAACTCCGTCACTAGCGGCGTCTGGCAACTATTTAACCAAACAGTTGCCAGTGAGTCTTTTGAATTCATGTTTATGATCGTTCCATAATATTTCGTAAAATGGTAATTGTTACTTTATAACTTTTATTCTCTAATTGTTGTCTGAGTGAGGGTTAAAACAAAAGACGGTCCAGCTATTATATAATTCACCACATGGAGGCCTTTGGCAAAACCGTAAACAAACAGTTGCCGGTGAATGTTTTTTAAGTATAAACTCCCAAACATTTCACATTTCTCCCGCGCACATTTACTTAATACTGTTTTATCTGTCTTTTCAAATTAGTTCATTTATGAAAGTCAACACAATAAATATTACAACAGTGAGAGAGCACAGTAATTGTTCATTAATATTAAAAGAACTTGTTAATATTGTAAGTTGATTGATTGTGTCTGTTATTATTATTATTATTATTATTATTATTATTATTATTGATTGTGTGGATAATTGTAATTGTCATTACATTTTACTGTCACTTTCTACACTTGTACAAGCAGGATGGAGGATATGTGTGTGTGTGTGTGTGTGTGTGTGTGTGTGTGTGTGTGTGTGTGTGTGTGTGTGTGTGTGTGTGTGTGTGTGTGTATGTGTGTGTGTGTGTGTGTGTGTGTAATAATAATAATAATAAATAATAATAAACGGTTTATTAATAGAGTTGCAGCCGGTGGCTGAAAATATACAGACTTACGTTTGATTTAGACATAATGACATAATATGCGCTGAATACATATACAGGGCTGTACAGTACATAAATCAGGAGTTGTTTATTATTTTAACAATAGATGGGATGGTGCTGTTCTTATATCTATGGGTCCGGGCTCTTATGGGCTGAATTTTGTTGTAGTGGCGGACTAGGTGGGTGGGGGGCTGCCTGTGGCAGGAGGTGGCGATGACGAGGGTGGTGCATTAGTTGGCTGCCAAACCTTTCCAGTGCTTGGTGGTGGAGGTCACTGAGGGATGGCATTTCCAGGGTGGAGAGAGCGTTGGTGTAGCCGGAGTATTCTGCACCGAGCATGATTCTGCAGGCCCTTTTTTGTACCTTCTCTAGCTGACGTTGTTGGGTGGAGTTGAGAGAAGACGACCAGGCTGGTGACGCATACGTTAGTTTGGGGAGAATAAATGCTTTGTAGATAGTCCTCAGCTCTGGCGTGGGTGTTCCAGGTGACCTGAGTCGTCGTAGCATCTAGAAACGGTGGTATGAAGCTGCCTTGATAGTGTTGTTTACATGGGCCTCCCACTCCAGTTTGTGGTTTATAGTTACACCCAGGAGTTTGGCAGACTGCATCAGTGTGTGTGTGTGTAATAATAATAATAATTAACGGTTTATTGAAAGAGCTTGGCAGCCAGAAGGCTGAAAATATACAGTTACATAATTGGGGAATGGGTTTCGAATTACAAATAATATACAAATAACAAAAGTGATATAAATAAGATATATAATAACTAGATGGGGAAAAGCCCAAACTACAGGGCATTTCAACATAGCGACAGTGCAAGAAGTAATATTTACTGGGAGTGAATACAATGGTTTATTACAAGTTATTGATAATTTTTACAATGGTTGGGACTGGGCTGTTCTTATAGCGATCAGTTCATGCACGTATGGGCTGGATGCGGTTGTGGTGCCGAACAGCAATTCTCGGGCTAGGGATCTCAGGTGGTAGTAGGAGCCGGTGTCGAGGATGGTGTAGAAGCTTCTTACCAAATTTGCAGATGAGGTCGTGGTGATGGTCAGTGAGAGTCGAAACGGTCAGTGTGTTGAGCGCTTCTTGATATGTGGAGTAGGAAGGGGAGAGAATAATCTTGCATGCCCTCTTTTGCACTTTTTCTATGTGTTTACGTTGTGTGGCATTTAGGGAGGAAGACCAGGTAGGGGAGGCATAGGTGAGCTTGGGAAGTATGAATGTTGAGTAAACACTGAGGAGCTCTGGTGCAGGAACGCCGAGGGACTTGAGTTGGCGGAGGAGGTGGAGACGGAACTGGAGGATTTGACAACTTCACTGACGTGTGGTTTCCAATTTAGTTTGTTGTCTATGGTGACGCCGAGGAGCTTCGTGGAATCTACAACCTGGAGTGTGTTCGGACCTAAAGTAATGGAAGGAGGTGGGACAATGTCCGAGGAGAGGTTGATGTGCATAACCATGGTCTTGGTATGGTTGATGGTGACGTGGTTGTTGGTGGCCCAGTTTTGGAGACTGTTTAATAAATCCTGAAGGGCGGTATAGTTGGGAGCAGAATTGTTGACGCTGATCCCAATGGTGGAGTCGTCGACATATTTCCAGCGAGCAGGGGTTTCTCTTAGGGCATCATTGATAAGCATAAGGAAGCAGAGTGGTCCCATCTTGGTGCCTTGGGGAACGCCACAGGTGAGTGACTGAAAAGTGGAGACAGCCCCTCGTAAGCGTACAGCTTGGCGTCGGTCACTGAGGAAGTCTGTAAGCCATGGTATAAGACTTCTTCGCAGCCCGAGGTCAATAGCTTTGTTGATGATTATATTGTGGTCGACTAGGTCGAATGCTTTAGTGAAATAAATGAAGGCGACAGCTACAGACGTTTTTCGTTTCTTGAGATGGCAGTATATTTAATCGAGAAAGCTGACAAGACAGTGAGTGGTGGAGGAAGTTTTTATATTGCCAAATTGCTGAGGGTCTACGACTCCTGCAATATCAGCATAAGCCCAGTCGAACACAAAACTTTCACAGATTAGGCTGGGTATTGGGGTGATTGCAATAGGTCGTAGCTGATTTAAGGATTGTGGGCTGGTTGACTTGGGCACTGGTGATACATAAGAGGTCTTCCAGTCAGCTGGGCATCTGGCTTGACTGAGAGAAGCATTGATGATAGAGCATAGGGGTTTAGCAAGCTCCGGGGAGAACTCCTTGAAGAGTTTCATTGGTAAGTCAATGGGGGTGGTAGAGCGTTTTAATTTTAGTTTGTCCAGGCGTTTTGCTACTTCAATTTCTTCTACTAAGTCAGTGGGAAGGGGGGCTGGTAGGTAAGCAGGGAGAGTGGTTGTGTCAAGCCGGGGGAGCGTCTGGCATATAGTTACGAAATGGTTATTTGTTTTGCTCAACCTAAAACAACACCAGTGCGAGATGCATTGGCGAAGGAGGGGGGTGTGTCTTATTGTTTAGGTCCATTAAGAGTTTTGCAGCTTACCATACCATTGACTGATGTTGGTCTGCTTCAGGTGCTGTGTGTAATTTGTTGCAGGGACTTCTTTGCAGTGCGTATTTTGGTGATGACCTGGTTGGTGAAGGGACCTGTAAGCGGATGTGGTCATTGAGATGAAAGGCTCTGTCTCTCTGTTGCATAAGTCTTTTGATCCGAGGTGTGATTCAGGGCAAGTGTGTGTGTGTGTGTGTGTGTGTGTGTGTGTGTGTGTGTGTGTGTGTGTGTGTCATATCCACCCATACTAAACAAAGAAAAAAAATCCTCACCTCTCACCCTCCCCCTCAACCTCCCCCTCTCCCCCCCAATAAAAAAGCTGTATACCTCAGCTTCAAGAAGACTTCAGTTTAAGCTTCTTACTATAATAGGATTGTTAAGTAAGAGACGAGCCTGGATCTAACGTCATATTTTTTTTAAGAAGATTATGAACTAGTGACAGGAGCTCTTGGTGTGTGTGTGTGTGTGTGTGTGTGTGTGTGTGTGTGTGTGTGTGTGTGTGTGTGTGTGTGTGTGTGTTTGTCTGTATTTTTTTCTATATTTGTATAGCCTTTTTTCTTTCTCTCTCTCTCTCTCAGTAAGCCTGGGGATTCAACATATCCCACCGTCTGTTCTTCTTCATAAACAAGGTGGTGGTGGCGAGGGAAGGGAGAGGGAGGGAGGGAGGGAGGGAAAGAAGGGAGAGGGAGAGAGGGAAGGAGTAAGGTAAGTAAGGATATAGGGATGGTGGGTGGGAGGAGGGAGAGGGAAGAAGGAAGGAGGAAGAAGGAAGGAGGGATGGAAGGCTGGTTATGACGGGTATCGAACGGTATTTTCCACATCTTTGTTATTGAGAGGAGGGAGAGAACCTGCTACCTTTGAGAGAGAGAGAGAGAGAGAGAGAGAGAGAGAGAGAGAGAGAGAGAGAGAGAGAGAGAGAGAGAGAGAGAGAGAGAGAGAGAGAGAGAGAGAGAGAGAGAGAGAGAGAGAGAGAGAGAGAGAGAAAGAGAGAGAGAAAGAGAGAGAGAGAGAGAGAGAGAGAGAGAGAGAGAGAGAGAGAGAGAGAGAGAGGAGAGACACCCAGCCCATTGGCTAATCAACACAAAGACAAATTAACTTCCATCTCTGACAAGTTGTGATAAATCGTCTTGTGTTGTTTACTAACTGGCAAACTTTCAGGGACTCTGTTTACTAATTAGCAAACTCCCTGAGGTGTCTGTGGCATTAACGTGTGATAAGAGAGAGAGAGAGAGAGAGAGAGAGAGAGAGAGAGAGAGAGAGAGGTGATACTTGGTGATGTTACTTGTGTATATGTGCGTGAGATAGTGAACAGAGAGAGAGAGAGAGAGAGAGAGAGAGAGAGAGAGAGAGAGAGAGAGAGAGAGAGAGAGAGAGAGATAGGAACACAATGAGAAGCTGATACAGATAGATAGATAGACACAGACAAAGAAACAAAAGCAGAGAAATTGAAAAACAGACAGATGCAGGACAGATATACACATCATTTCAGAAGATATTATTGGAGACTGAGAGACAAGATCATTAATAAGAGATTAGGAGATGTCTCTGGGGGAGGTAAGAGTGTGTGGTGTGTGTGTGTGTGTGTGTGTGTGTGTGTGTGTGTATGTGTGTGTGTGTGTGTGTGTGTGTGTGGCGTGTGTGTGTAATAATAATAATAATAATAATAATTAACGGTTTATTGAAAGAGCTTGGCAGCCAGAAGGCTGAAAATCTACAGTTACATATTTGGAGAATGGGTTACGAATTACAAATAATATACAAGTAACATAAGTGATACAAATAAGACATATAATAACTAGATGGGGAAAGGCTCAAACTACAGTTCATTTCAACATAGTGACAGTGTAAGGAGCAGTGGTTACTGGGAGTGAGTACACTGATTTATTACAAGTTATTGATAATTTTTACAATGGTTGGGACTGGGCTGTTCTTATAGCGATCAGTTCGTGCACGTATGGGCTGGATGCGGTTGTGGTGTCGAACAGCAATTCTCGGACAAGGGATCTCAGGTGGTAGTAGGAGCCGGTGTCGGGGATGGTGTAGAAGCTTCTTACCAAATTTGCAGATGAGGTCGTGGTGATGGTCAGTGAGAGTCGAAAGGGTCAGTGTGTTGAGCGCTTCTTGATATGTGGAGTAGGAAGGGGAGAGAATAATCTTGCATGCCCTCTTTTGCACTCTTTCTAGGTGTTTACGTTGTGTGGCATTTAGGGAGGAAGACCAGGTGTGGGAGGCATAGGTGAGCTTGGGAAGTACGAATGTTGTGTAAACACTGAGGACCTCGTGTGCAGGAACTCCGAGGGACTTGAGTCGGCGGAGGAGGTGGAGACGGAAACTGGAGGATTTGATAACTTCACTGACGTGTGGTTTCCAATTTAGTTTGTTGTCTATGGTGACGCCGAGGAGCTTCGTGGAATCTACAACCTGGAGTGTGTTCGGACCCAGAGTAATGGAAGGAGGTGGGACAATGTCGGAGGAGAGGTTGATGTGCATAACCATGGTCTTGGTATGGTTGATGGTGACATGGTTGTTGGTGGCCCAGTTTTGGAGACTGTTCAATAAATCCTGAAGGGCGGTATAGTTGGGAGCAGAATTGTTGACGCTGATCCCAATGGTGGAGTCGTCGACATATTTCCAGCGAGCAGGGTTTCTCTTAGGGCATCATTGATGAGCATAAGGAAGCAGAGTGGTCCCATCTTGGTGCCTTGGGGGACGCCACAGGTGAGTGACTGAAAGGTGGAGACAGCCCCTCGGAAGCGTACAGCTTGGCGTCGGTCACTGAGGAAGTCTGTAATCCATGTGTGTGTCTGTGTGTGTGCATGTGTGTGTGTGTGTGTGTGTGTGTGTGGCCATAAAACAGTAAAATGGCCACACAAGCTGTACTAACCCCTCTATATAAGCAAATGTGGCCATAAAACAGTAAAATGGCCACACAAGCTGTACTAACCCCTCTATATAAACAAATATGGCCATAAAACAGTAAAATGGCCACACAAGCTGTACTAATCCCTCTATATAAACAAATATGGCCATAAAACAGTAAAATGGCCACACAAGCTGTACTAACCCCTCTATATAAACAAATATGGCCATAAAACAGTAAAATGGCCACACAAGCTGTACTAACCCCTCTATATAAACAAATATGGCCATAAAACAGTAAAATGGCCACACAAGCTGTACTAACCCCTCTATATAAACAAATATGGCCATAAAACAGTAAAATGGCCACACAAGCTGTACTAACCCCTCTATATAAACAAATGTGGCCATAAAACAGTAAAATGGCCACACAAGCTGTACTAACCCCTCTATATAAACAAATATGGCCATAAAACAGTAAAATGGCCACACAAGCTGTACTAACCCCTCTATATAAACAAATATGGCCATAAAACAGTAAAATGGCCACACAAGCTGTACTAACCCCTCTATATAAACAAATATGGCCATAAAACAGTAAAATGGCCACACAAGCTGTACTAACCCCTCTATATAAACAAATATGGCTCATAAAACATAAACAAATATGGCCATAAAACAGTAAAATGGCCAAGTTACTAACCCTCTATATAAACAAATATGGCCATAAAACAGTAAAATGGCCACAAGCCGTACTAACCCCTCTATATAAACAAATATGGCCATAAAACAGTAAAATGGCCACACAAGCTGTACTAACCCCTCTATATAAGCAATGTATAAAACAGTAAAATGGCCACACAAGCTGTACTAACCCCTCTATATAAACAAATATGGCCATAAAACAGTAAAATGGCCACACAAGCTGTACTAACCCCTCTATATAAACAAATATGGCCATAAAACAGTAAAATGGCCACACAAGCTGTACTAACCTCTATATAAACAAATATGGCCATAAAACAGTAAAATACACTTGTTTTAACCCCTTATCAATTGTAAACAGTAAATGGCCACCATATGCTTAACCATCTATAAACAAATATGGCCATAAAACAGTAAAATGGCCACACAAGCTGTACTAACCCCTCTATATAAACAAATATGGCCATAAAACAGTAAAATGGCCACACAAGCTGTACTAACCGCTCTATATAAACAAATATGGCCATCAAACAATAACACAGTCCTTGTTTTCACCTCCTTATCATTGTAAACAAACTACCGTATGCTTAACCATCTCCTCGTGTTGCCAGATGCGCGATGTCCGCCACGAGAACTTGCTGCCCTTCATTGGCTCCTCAGTCGACACGGGAAACATCTGTATCCTGACCGCTTACTGTGCTCGAGGATCACTTGAAGATGTCCTCTCCAATGATGACCTCCTTCTTGATAATATGTTCGTGGCTTCCCTCGTCGCCGATCTGATTAAGGTGAGTGTGAAGGTAGAGTGTGAGGTGTGAGGGTTGAGGATGAGGGCTGGAGGGTGAGGGTGGAGGGTGAGAGGTGGAGGGATAGGTATGAGGGTGAGGGTGGATGGGTGGAGTGTGAGGGCTGGAGAGTAAGGTGTGAAGGTTGAAAATTAGGGTGGAGTGTGAGGGTTGAGGGTGGAGTGTGAGGGTACAGGGTGAGGGTTGGAGGATGAGGTCTCTCCTTCAGTGATCTCTAACGACCTTTTCTCCCCTCCAACGACCTGTAAACGACCTTCTCTCCCCTCCAACGACCTGTAAACGACGTTGTCTCCCCTCCAACGACCTCTAACGACCTTGTCTCCCCTCCAACGACCTGTAAACGACCTTCTCTCCCCTCCAACGACCTGTAAACGACGTTGTCTCCCCTCCAACGACCTCTAACGACCTTGTCTCCCCTCCAACGACCTCTAACGACCTTGTCTCACCAGGGCATGGTCTACCTCCACGACAGCGAGATCGTCTCCCACGGGAACCTCCGCTCTAGTAACTGTCTCGTTGACTCCAGGTGGATCCTTCAGGTGGCAGACTTCGGCCTTCACGAGTTTAAAGGTGAGCTGAGTGTGTTGTGAGCTGAGTGTGTTGAGTGTGTTGAGTGTGTTGTGAGCTGACTGTGTTGTGAGCTGAGTGTGTTGTGAACTGAGTGAGATGTGTGTGAGTGTTTATGAGAGAGAGAGAGAGAGAGAGAGAGAGAGAGAGAGAGAGAGAGAGAGAGAGAGACTAACCCTCCCTCTTCCTCCTCCTCCTCCTCTTCTCTCACACCCACTAACCCTCCTGCTCCTCCTCTTCTCTCTCAGCCTCGCCAGATCAGGTGGTAGAGGGGCGGAAGAAGCTGTGGGTGGCCCCGGAGCTACTGAGAGCTACTGGAGAACACCCGCGGGGGACGCAGAAGGGGGACGTCTTCTCCTTCGCCGTCATCCTGTACGAGGTGGTGGGTCGAGCTGGACCTTGGGGGGACCTCCTGAATAAGATCTCTATCCACGGTGAGTGTTTGGAGCCTAACCTAACCTAGCCTAACCTAACCTAACCTAACCTAACCTAACCTAACCTAACCTAACCAACCCAAACCCATAACATTAACACACTGTAACCTGCCTTCTTCGTCGCCTCCACAGAGATAATAACCCAGGTCGCTGCAGGACAAGACCCGCCCTTAAGACCTCCCCTGGATGAGCTCAAGACCCCAGAGTACGTACAGAGGTGCCTGAGGGAGTGCTGGACGGAAGACCCTGACGAGAGACCTGATTTTAAATTGGTTCGAGTCAGGCTGAAGGAAATGCAGTCTGGCTTGTAAGTATGGTGGTGGTTGTGGTAGTGGTAGGGGTGGGTGTGGTAGTGGTAGGGGTGGTTATCGGGGATGGTAGTGGGGGTTGTGGTGGTTGGTAAGGGTGGGGGTGTATCACCCCAGCGAAGTTAATAAGATCCGTAGATCCATTACAACAGATCGGCAGCACTGCCAAAATGACATGTTGCAGCAATTATTGCTGCAGGTTCCAGAAAATCTGACAAAAAAAGTAGCTATAGCGCAGGAGGTGGGCGCCTCGAACTGGTTAACTACGTTACCGATAAGGGCAAATGGTTTCAGCCTCAACAAACAAGAATTTACAGATGCCATTGCTCTAAGGTACGGTTGGCCAGTAGATGGTTTGCCCTCCCAATGCGTGTGTGGCTATTCCTATGATGGCGATCACGCCATGGTTTGCAAGAAGGGGGGCTTCATATGCATGAGGCATGACGAGGTAAGGGATCTCACAGCAAATATGTTGAAGGAAACCTGCCGGGACGTCATGGTAGAACCGACCCTCCTTCCACTGGATGGCGAGATCCTCCAACACAGGACTTCAAACACATCTAACGAAGCCCGTGTGGACGTCAGTGCTCGAGGATTCTGGACGCAGGGACAGCGAGCCTTCTTCGACATCAGGATTTTTGATCCCATGGCCGTTTGTCACCGTAACCTAGCTCTCGATGCTGCACATAGGAGGAACGAGAACGACAAGAGAAGGGCATATGGGGAGAGAATTCAAAGTGTCGATCAAGGCAGCTTCACTCCGCTGGTGTTCACAACCTCTGGTGGGATGGGCCCAAGCGCAAGATGTTTCTACGCCAGACTCGCGGAGCTGATCTCCGAACAGAAGCAGCAGCCCAGAAGTTATGTCACAGCCTGGATGAGATGTCGACTGTCCTTCTCTCTCCTTCGGTCGGCTTTGCTCTGCCTCAGGGGAACGAGAGCTTCTGCCCCTACTCCGTCAACTGCTGCAGATATCGACTATGAGGCTACAGTCACCGAATGCCGCATCGATCTGCGGCTCAACTAATTTAACACAGATAGGATAGTTGCTTATGTATTAGGATATTTAATATTAAGGTAAATAAATGGTGGCGAAGGTGTGGCTATTGGGGGAGGCTGGAGGCCACGGTAGTGGTTGTAGGTAGTACTAGTAGTTGTAGTGTTCACAACCTCTGGTGGGATGGGACCAAGTGCAAGATGCTTCTACGCCAGACTCACGGAGGTGATATCCGAACAGAAGCAGCAGCCCAGAAGTTATGTTACAGCCTGGATGAGATGTCGACTTTGCTCTGCCTCAGGGGAACGAGAGCATCGGCCCCAAAGCCGACAACCGTTGCAGATATTGACTATGAGGCAACAGTCACTGAATGTCGCATAGATCTGCGGCTCAACTAACTCAACACAGCTAGGATAGTTACTTATGTATTAGGATATTTAATATTAAGGTAATAAAATGGTGGCGAAGGTGTGGCTATTGGGGGAGGCTGGAGTAGTAGTAGTAGTAGTAGTAGTAGTAGTAGTAGTAGTAGTAGTAGTAGTGGTGGTGGTTGTAGATAGTAGTAGTAGTAGTATTTTAAAAGAGAAAGTCATTTTACATAATCTAGAAAGCAGAGAAAGTATTTTGAGCTTTTATTAGAAAGTATAGAAAGTAGTTTTACCCGGACAGTATATCAGCGAGAGTGTAAGCCGTGGTGTTGTTAGAATGGCAGCAGAGAATATATACCCAAACACACCGTATATAAGACCTGCTCCCTCACTCCTGGGGGTCCTGTCTAGTGGTGAGAGAGGGGGTGGGGAGGGAAGGAGAGAGAGAGCGAAGGAAAGGAGAGGGAGGGGAGGGAAGGAAGAGAGAGCGAAGGAAAGAGAGGAGGGGAGGGAAGGAGAGCGAAGGAAAGAGAGGGAGGGGAGGGAAGGAGAGAGAGCTAGAAGGAAAGAGAGGGAGGGGGAATTTTGAAGGAGAGGAGAAGGAAGAGAGGAGGTGAGAGAAGAGGATATAATGGGAACAGAAGAAGAGGGGAGGAGAGAGAGGGAGGAGAAGAGGGGAGGGGGAAGGAGAGGGATATGTTCATCACAATATATTCATATGTGTTATATATGTAATTTTGTTCACCATAGTTCCCTATTATTTACACTTGTTCACACCTGTTCACCCCACCTATTCACCACCCCTGTTCACCACACCCGTTCACCACACCTATTCACCACCCCTATTCACCACCCCTGTTCACCACACCCGTTCACCACACCTATTCACCACCCCTATTCACCACCCCTATTCACCACCCCTATTCACCACCCCTGTTCACTACCTGTTCACCACACCTATTCACCACCCCTATTCACCACCCTATTTCACCCACCCTATTCACCACCCCTATTCACCACCCCCTGTTCACCACCCTATTCACCATCCCTGTTCACCCCTGTTCACCACCCCTATTCCCACCACCCTATTCACCACCCCTGTTCACCACCTATTCACCACCTATTCACCACCCTGTTCCACCCCTGTTCACCACCCCTATTCACCATCCCTGTTCACCACCCTGTTCCCACACCTATTCACCACCTATTCACCCTATTCACACCTTTTCACCACCTGTTCACCACCCATATTCACCCCTATTCACCACCCCTATTCTACCTATTCACCCCTGTTCCACCTGTTCACCCCCCTATTCACCATCCCCGTTCACCACCCCTATTCACCACCCCTTCACCCACCTGTTCACCACTATTGACCACTTGTTCTCGTGTGTTCACCAGGAAGCTGAACATCGTGGACAACATGTTAGCTATGATGGAGAAGTACGCCTATAACCTGGAGGGGAAGGTGCAGGAGCGGACCAAGCAACTCATGGAGGAGAAGAAGAAGACAGAGATACTACTACTGAGGATGTTACCTAAGTGAGGAGTCCTACTGGTGTCCTGGGAGGGAGGAGATACTGCTACTGAGGATGTTACCTAAGTGAGGTCCTACTGGTGTCTGGGAGAGAGACCACGGGATGGAGGTCCTACTGGTGTCCTGGGAGGAGGAGAGAACTACTGAGGATGTTGCCTAAGTGAGAGTCCTACTGGTGTCCTGGGGAGGGGGAGGGAGATACTGCTACTGAGGATGTTACCTAGTGAGGAGTCCTACTGGTGTCTGGGGAGGAGACTGCTACTGAGGATGTTACCTAAGTGAGGGTCTACTGGTGTCTGGGGGAGAGATGCTGCTACTGAGGATGTTACAGGAGGTCCTACTGGTGTCTGGGAGACGGGAGGGAGAAATACTGCTACTGAGGATGTTACCTAAGTGAGGGAGTCCTACTGGTGTCCTGGAGGAGGAGAGATACTGCTACTGAGGATGTTACCTAAGTGAGGAGTCCTACCTTGTCCTGGAGGAGGGAGATACTGCTACTGAGGATGTTGCCTAAGTGAGGAGTCCTGCTGGTGAGCCAGGGAGGAGATACTGCTACTGAGGATGTTACCAAGTGAGGAGTCCTACTGGTGCCTGGGGGAGGAGAATACTGCTACTGAGGATGTTACCTAAGTGAGAGTCCTACTGGTGTCTGGGAGGGAGGAGAATACTGCTACTGAGGATGTTACCTAAGTGAGGAGTCCTACTGGTGTCCTGGAGGAGAGAGATACTGCTACTGAGGATGTTACCTAAGTGAGGAGTCCTACTGGTGTCCTCTGGGGGGAGGGAGATACTGCTACTGAGGATGTTACCTAGAGTGAGGTCCTACTGGTGTCCTGGGGGGGAGAGATACTGCTACTGAGGATGTTACCTAAGTGAGGAGTCCTACTGGTGTCCTGGAGGGGGGGAGGGAGATACTACTACTGGGGATGTTACCTAAGTGAGGAGTCCTACTGGTGTCCTGGGAGGGGGAGGAGAGACTGCTACTGAGGATGTTACCTAAGTGAGAGTCCCTACTGGTGTCCTGGGAGGGGAGGAGATACTGCTACTGAGGATGTTACCTGAAGTGAGGTCCTACTGGTGTCCTGGAGGGAGGGAGATGCTACTGCAGGATGTTACACAAGTGGAGTCCTACTGGTGTCTGGGGGAGGAGAATACTGCTACTGGGGATGTTACCTAAGGAGGAGTCCCCACTGGTGTCTGGGGGGGGGAGATACTGCTACTGAGGATGTTACCTAAGTAGGAGTCCTACCTGGTGTCCTGGGGGGGAGGAGATGCTGCTACTGAGGAGTGTTACCTAAGTGAGGAGTCCTACTGGTGTCCTGGGAGGGAGAGATGCTGTACTGAGGATGTTACCTAAGTGAGGGAGTCTACTGGTGTCCTGGGGAGGGAGAGATACTGCTACTGAGGATGTTACCTAAGTGAGGAGTCCTACTGGTGTCCTGGGGGGAGGGAGAATACTACTACTGAGGATGTTACCCAAGTGAGGTCCTACTGGTGTCCTGGGGGGAGGGAGATACGCTACTGAGGATGTTACCAAGTGAGGAGTCCCTGCGTGTCCTGGGAGGGGGAGGAGAGATACTGCTACTGAGGATGTTACCTAAGTGAGGAGTCCCTACTGGTGTCCTGGGGGGGGAGGAGAGTACTGCTACTGAGGATGTTACCCAAGTGAGGAGTCCTACTGGTGTCCTGGGGGGGGGGGAGAGATACTGCTACTGAGGATGTTACCTAAGTGGGGAGTCCACTGGTGTCTGGGGAGAGAGATACTCTACGGGGGGGGTGTCCTGGGGGGAGAGACTGCTACTGAGGATGTTACCAAGTGAGAGTCCACTGGTGTCCTGGAGGAGATGCTGCTGAGGATGTTACCCAAGTGAGAGTCCTACTGGTGTCCTGGAGGGGGAGGAGAATGCTGCTACTGAGGATGTTACCTAAGTGAAGTCCCAGTGTCCTGGAGGAGAGGGGGAGTCCACTGGTGTCCTGGAGAGAATACTGCTACTGAGGATGTTACCTAAGTGAGAGTCCCTGCTGGTGTCCTGGGGGGAGGAGGAATACTGCTACTGAGGATGTTACCTAAGTGAGAGTCCTACTGGTGTCCTGGAGGGGGAGGGAGAATCTGCTACTGAGGATGTTACCTAAGTGAGAGTCCTACTGGTGTCCTGAGGGGGGAGGAGAGATGCACTACTGAGGATGTTGCCTAAGTGAGAGTCCTACTGGTGTCTGGGGAGGGGAGAATGCTGCTACTGAGGATGTTACTGGTGAGTCCGTCCTGGGGGAGGGAGAATGCTGCTACTGAGGATGTTACCTAAGTGAGGGATCCTACTGGTGTCCTGGAGGGGGAGGAGAGATACTGCTACTGAGGATGTTGCCTAAGTGAGGAGTCCCTACTTGGTGTCCTGGAGGGGGAGGGAGAGATACTGCTACTGAGGATGTTACCTAGAGGTCACTGGTGTCCTGGGGGAGGAGATACTACTGAGGATGTTACCTAAGTGAGGTCTACTGGTGTCCTGGGGGGGAGGGAGAGATACTGCTACTGAGGATGTTACCTAAGTGAGAGTCCTACTGGTGTCCTGGGGGGAGGGAGATACTGCTACTGGGATGTTACCAAGTGAGGAGTCCTACTGGTGTCCTGGAGGGGGAGGAGACGCGGATGCGAGGTCCACTGTCCTGGAGAGGAGATCCGCTGAGGATGTTACCTAGTGAGGAGTCTACTGGTGTCTGGGGGGGAGATACTGCTACTGAGGATGTTACCTAAGTGAGGAGTCCTGTGTCTGGGGAGGGAAGCGCTCTGGGATGTCCTAGGTGAGTCCTACTGGTGTCCTGGGGGAGGAGAATACTGCTACTGAGGATGTTACCTAGGTGAGGAGTCCTACTGGTGTCCTGGGGGGGGAGGAGATACTGCTACTGGGATGTTACCTAGTGGGAGTCTACTGGTGTCCTGGAGGAATGAGATGCTGCTGCTGGGGATGTTGCCTAAGTGAGGTCCCTGCTGGTGTCCTGGAGGGAGGGAGAATGCTGCTACTGAGGGATGTTGCCTAAGTGAGGAATGCAGGTGTCCTGGGGGAGGAGAATGCTGCTACTGAGATGTTACCTAGTGAGGGAGTCCTACTGGTGTCTGGGAGGAGGAATACTGCTACTGAGGATGTTACCCTATTGAGAGTCCTACTGGTGTCCTGGGGGGGAGGGAAGATACTGTTACTGAGGATGTTACCTAAGTGAGGTCTACTGGTGTCCTGGGGAGGAGAATACTGCTGCTGAGGATGTGCCTAAGTGAGAGTCCTACTGGTGTCCTGGAGAGATGCTGCTGCTGAGGATGTTACCTAAGTGAGGTCTACTGGTGTCCTGGGAGGAGAGAATGCTGCTACTGAGGATGTTACCTAAGTGAGAGTCCTACTGTCCTGGGAGGGAGGGAGGTACTGCTGGGGATGTTACCTGGTGGGGAGTCCTACTGGTGTCCTGGGAGGGGGGAGATGCTGCTACTGTGAGGATGTTGCCTAAGTGAGGAGTGCTGCTGGGTGTCCTGGAGGGGGAGGGAGAATGCTGCTACTGAGGATGTTGCCTAAGTGAGGGAGTCCTACTGGTGTCCTGGGGGGGAGGGAGAATACTGCTACTGAGGATGTTACCTAAGTGAGAGTCCTACTGTGGTGTCCTGGGAGGAGGAAGATGCTGCTACTGAGGATGTTGCCTAGGTGGGAGTCCTACTGGTGTCCTGGGGGAGGAGATGCTGCTGCAGGATGTTGCCTAAGTGAGGGAGTCCTACTGGTGTCCTGGGGGGGGGAGGAGAATGCTGCTGCTGAGGGATGCCTAAGTGAGGGAGTCCTACTTTGGTGTCCTGGAAGGGAGATACTGCTACTGAGGATGTTGCAGTGAGGTCTACTGGTGTCTGGAGGGGGGGGGAGGGAGATACTGCTACTGAGGATGGCCTTAAGTGAGGAGTCACAGGGTGTCCTGGAGGGGGGGAGGAGAAGTGCTGCTACTGAGGATGTGTTACTAAGTGAGGTCCTACTGGTGGTGTCTGGAGGGAGGGAGAATGCTGCTACTGGGGATGTGCCTAAGTGAGGAGTCCTGCTGGTGGTGTCCTGGGGGAGGAGAATGCTGCTACTGGGGATGTACCTAGAGTGAGTCCTACTGAGGTGTCTGGGGAGGGAGAGATGCTACTGCTGGGGATGTTACCTAAGTGAGGTCCCTGGTGTCCTGGGGGGAGGAGAGATACTACTACTGAGGATGTTGCCTGGGGTGAGGAGTCCTGCTGGTGTCCTGGGGGAGGAGAGATGCTGCTACTGAGGGATGTTACCTGGGTGAGGAGTCCTACTGGTGTCCTGGAGGGGGGGGGGGAGAGGAGAGATACTACTACTGAGGGATGTTGCCTAAGTGAGGTCAACTACTGGTGTCCTGGGGGGGAGATACTACTACTGAGGATGTTACCTAAGAGTGAGAGTCCTACTGGTGTCCTGGGGGAGATACTGCTACTGAGGATGTTGCCTAAGTGAGGAGTCCTACTGGTGTCCTGGGGGAGGAGAATGCTACTACTGGATGTTGCAGTGAGAGTCCTGCTGGTGTTGTCCTGGGGGGAGGAATGCTACTACTGAGGTGTTGCCTAAGTGAGGGAGTCCTACTGGTGTCCTGGGGGGGGGGGGAGGAGATGCTGCTGGGGATGTTGCCTAGGTGAGGAGTCCTGCTGTGGTGTCCTGTGGGGGGGGGAGGAGAATGCTACTACTGAGGATGTTGTTACCTGAGTGAGGTCCTGCTGGTGTCTGGGGAGGAGAATGCTACTACTGAGGATGTTACCTAAGTGAGGAGGTCCCTACTGGTGTGTCCTGGAGGGGGAGGGAGAATGCTACTGAGGATGTTGCCTGGGGTGAGGAGTCTACTGGTGTCTGGAGGGGGGGGGAGGAGAGATGCTGCAGGATGTTACCTAAGTGAGGGAGTCCTGCTGGTGTCCTGGGGGGGGGGGGGAGGGAGATGCTGCTGCAGAGGATGTTGCCTAGAGGTGAGGTCTACTGGTGTCTGTGGGGGAGGGGAATGCTGCTGCACAGGGATGTTGCCTAAGTGAGAGTCACTGCTGGGTGTCCTGGAGGGGGGAGGGAGGAATGCTGCTGCTGAGGGTGTTGCACAAGTGAGGTCCTACTGGTGTCCTGGAGGAGGGAGAGATACTGCTGCTGAGGATGTTGCCTAAGTGAGGAGTCCCTGTACAATTGTCCTGGGGGAGAGATACTGCTACTGGGGATGTTACTAGGATCAGGAGTCCCTGCACTGGTGTCCTGGGGGGAGGGAGAATACTGCTGCTGGGGATGTTGCCTAAGTGAGGGTCTACTGGTGTCCTGGGGGGGGAGGAGAATGCTGCTGCTGAGGATGTTACCCTGGGGTGAGGAGTCCTACTGGTGTCCTGGGGGGAAGGGAGAATACTGCTGCTGAGGGATGTTTCCTAAGTGGGAGTCCTACTGGTGTCCTGTGGGGGAAGGAATGCTGCTACTGAGATGTGCCTGAGTGAGGAGTCTGGTGTCTCCTGGGGGGGGGGAGGGAGAATGCTGCTACTGGGGATGTTACCTAGAGTGAGTCCCTACTGGTGTCCTGGAGGGGGGGGGGAGGGGGGGAGGGAGGAGGGGTAGGGGGAGAGAAAGGAGAGGTTGGGCACAGGTAGATTAAAATTATACATATGTGTGTGTGTGTGTGTGTGTGTGTGTGTGTGTGTGTGTGTGTGTGTGTGTGTGTGTGTGTGTGTAACTAAGGCCTAAGATCAGTTTGTAACAAGGCAGCTGATTGGTTGTTGGACGGACATAGAGTCACTGTAGTTGTTAAGTATTAATCTGGTATTTTTATATTGTGTTAATTTATTGGATAATATATTGTTGATCTCTCATGATTTATATACACTTGGTGAGACTTATTCCCCTCACCCTCTTCTCCTCTACCTCTCCCTCATTCTCCTCACTCCCCTCATCTTCCTTCCTCCCTCAATTTTTCCTCATCTCTCCCTCCTCCCTCATCTTTCCTTCATCTCCCTCAACTTTCCCTCATTTCACCTAACTCCCCTCCTCCTTCATCTCCCTCTCACCCTCTCACTCACCCTCAACTCTCCCTCCTCCTTCATCTCTCCCTTCTCCCTTACTCCCTCCTCCACCCTCACTCACCCTCAACTCTCCCTCTCTCTCTCTCCCTCACTCACCCTCAACTCTCCCTCTCTCCCTCTCTCCCTTACTCACCCTCAACTCTCCCTCCTCCTTTATCTCTCCTTCTCCCTCCTCACCCTCAACTCTCCCTCTCTCCCTCTCTCTCCCTCCTCACCCTCAACTCTCCCTCTCTCCCTCACTCACCCTCCTCTCCCTCTCTCCTCTCTCTCCTCACTCACCCTCAACTCTCCCTCTCTCCCTCACTCACCCTCACTCCCCTCACTCACCCTCCAACTCTCCCTCTCACCCTCAACTCTCCCTCTCTCCCTCTCTCCCTCAGGTCGGTGGCTGAGTCATTAAAGAGAGGTGAACAAGTCGCCCTGAGAGCTACGACAACGTAACCATTTACTTCAGCGATATTGTGGGCTTTACCTCTCTGTCGGCCGAATCTACGCCCCTCCAGGTGGGTGTGTGGGCGTGTGTGGGCGTGTGTGGATGGATGCTTTGGAGATGGGTGTGAGAGAGTTGTCGTATGAGAGAGAGACTACTACACTCTCTCTCACTTACAGATGGTCAACATGCTTAACGAACTCTACACCTGTTTTGACGCCATTATCGGTGATTATGACATATACAAGGTAAGATACGTCATCATTATCATCATCATCATCATCATCATCATCATCATCATCATCATCATCATCATCATCATTATCTTCACCGTTATTATTGTCATTCTCATCATCATCATCATCATCATCATCATTTTCCTCTCACACTTCGTTAACTACTCTTTCTATCTCTCCTTCGTTAACCATTTCTATCTCTCTCCTTCACTCTATATCTCCTATCTCCCCACAGGTAGAGACAATAGGAGACGCATATATGGTTGTGTCTGGTCTCCCAATATGTAACGGAGACCAGCATGCGGCGGGAATCGCGTCAATGGCTCTCAAGTTGCTGTCCGCCGTCAAGCAGTTTACCATCAGGCATCGTCCAGGTGATACGCTCAGGTTGAGGATTGGCATACATTCAGGTGAGTTAGGGTGTGTTACAAGGTGTGTTAGGGTGTGTGGGAGGGTGTAGGTGGGGAAGACTGTGAGGGGTGTGGGGTGTGTGGGAGGGTGTAAGGGGTGTGGGAAGAGTGTGAGGGTGTGGGGGTGGGTGGGAGGGTATGATGGTTGTATATTCAGGTGAGCTAGAGTATGTTACAGGGTGTGTTAGGGTGTGTGGAGGTGTGGATGAGAATGTGAGAGTGAGTGGTAGGGAGGGAGGGAGGGGGTAGAGGAGGGAAGGAGGGAGGGAGGAAGGAGGGAGGAGGGAGGGAGGGAGGAGGGTGAGAAGCAGGTGAATGAAAGAAGCTTAAAGGGGTAGTGAGAGAGAGAGAGAAGGAGGACCTAAGTGCATCTCAGTGTATGATTCAACTTAGTAACTCATTATGTCCGCTTTAAGTGACCTAGTAATTACTGAGTGCCTCCATGAACCAGTCACTCATTCTGGTGCATTCTGAGTGGCTGGAAGAGGTACTGAGAGCATATCTTGACTGGCTGACTGAAATCAGGTCATTAAATGTAAACACGATGATTTTTCACAGTTCACTAGTACATTCTGAGTGACCGAGTGAAGGTTTCTGATGGGTTTTCTGATGGATTTTGTGTGTGTGTGTGTGTGTGTGTGTGTGTGTGTGTGTGTGTGTGTGTGTGTGTGTGTGTGTGTGTGTGTGTGTGTGTGTGTGTGTGTGTTCTAATTTATTGTTATTTTCCTATGTTTCGGAATAATTTTTGTCTCCTCCTCCTCCTTTCCTCCTCCTCTCTCCTCCCACTCGTGTCAACCCCTACCCATCCACACCTCCTACCCTCCCTACCACCCCCTACCCACCCCACCCACACCCTACCCCACACCCCTACCCCACACCCTACCCCACACACCCACACACACCCCTACCCCACACACCCCCTACCCACACCCCCACCCACACACCCCCACCCACACACCCCACCCACACACCCCCACCCACACACCCCCACCCACACACCCCTACCCACACACACCCCACCCACACACCCCCACACCACACACCCCACCCACACACCCCAACACACACCCCTACCCACACACCCCCCACACCACACACCCCACACCACACCCCACCCACACACCCCACCCACACACCCACCCCACACAAACCACACACACTCCCTACAGGGCCGTGTGCAGGTGGTGGGACTGACGATGCCACTGCACTGTCTATTTGGTGACACTGTAAACACCGCCTCAAGGATGGAGTCGACGGGGAAGAACTGAGGATCCACACCTCTAACGCCCATAAGCTGATGTTGGATAAACTAGGTGGATATATTGTACAGGAGAGAGGTCTTACTTATGTAAGGTGAGGTGGGGTGTGTGGGGTGATGGGGTGTGTGTGTGAGTGGGGTGAGTGTGTGGGGGTGGGGGTGTGTGGGAGTGTGTGGGGTGGGGGGTGTGGGAGTGTGTGGGGGGTGGGTGGGGTGTGTGGGAGTGTGTGGGGGTGGGGAAGTGTGGGGGTTAGGAGATAGGAAAGTTGTGGGAATGCTGCAGAGTGGGAGAGTGTAAGGGCGTGGGAGAGGAGGGAGAGGAAAGTTAGTTCCATTGTGAATATGTTGATGCTGGATAAGCTGAGGGACTACATGTATCGTCCAAAAGGGGGAGTGAGGGAGAGAATGTGAGAGTGAGGGAGAGAATGTGAGAGTGAGGGAGAGAATGAGAGTGGGGGGAGAATGTGAGGGGAGGGAGAGAATGTGAGAGTGTGGGGGAGAATGAGTGAGGGAGAGAATGTGAGAGTGTGGGGGAGGAGGGGAGAGTGGTGGGGGAGAATGGGGAGGGGAGAAGGGAGGAGGGAGAGAAGGGGGGGGGGGGAGGGAGAGAATGTGAGAGGTGGGGAGAATGTGAGAGTGTGGGGAGTGAGGAGAGAATGTGAGAGGGAGAGAATGGGGGGGGGGAGAATGTGAGAGTGAGGGAGAGAATGTGAGGTGTGGGGGTGAGGGATAATGTGAGGGGAGAAATGTGAGAGTGAGGGAGAGACGAGGGAATCACAGTACTCGGTTTCGATGTATTTATGTTAATCCAGGTTTAGTGAGAGGATTATGCCGCCCAGGAGAGAGGGATTAGGATGTCAGGTGAGTGGGGGAGAGAGAGGGGAAGGGCTTGGGAGAATGAGGGAGAGGAAGAGAGGAGAGTAACTGGGGAGGGAGAGGAGATTGGGTGAGTGTGTAGGAATATAAAATCACCGGATACAGTAGTTGTTTGTATTGCTCTCTCTCTCTCTCTCTCTCTCTCTCTCTCTCTCTCTCTCTCACACACACACACATTATACAAAACACCAAGACAAATTTACACTTAATATTTACATAAGTAAGATTAACTGTGTAATGAGGAGGTAATTATTGTCATGTAATTAACTCTGGGGGATAATGTGCTTCCCGGTGTAAAGACTTTATAGAGAGGGAAGGAGAGGGAGGGAGAGGGAGGGAATGGAAGAAGAGAGGGGGAGAGATAAGAAGGAGGAATAGAAGACTAAAAGAGAAGGAGGAGGAAGAAAGAGACGAAGAGAAGAATAAGAGAAGGAGGAAGAAAGAGGAGACAGGGGGTAAAGGGTAATTACTACACAACATTAAGAGAATTAAGGAAGAGGATGATGTCATTAGTGGTGATGACGGTCATTAACATTCATTATAACACCACACCTGTGACCTGTGAGGGGAACGACCAGGTACGAGGGTCATACTTGTAGGAATAATGATAAGAATAATGATAATGATGATAAAAATAATAATAATAATAATAATAATAATAATGATAATAATAATAATAATAATAATAATAATAATACAGTAAAAATATTAAAAATAAAGTAACAGTAATAATAACAATAATAACAACAACAACAACAACAACAACAACAACAACAACAACAACAACAACAACAATAATAATAATAATAATAATGATAACTGATTGTAATTTGTTTTATTAAGGTTAGAAAATAACCACAATATAATTAATGTAATATTTTAGTATCGAGGTCAAAGTAGGTCACTGATGTCTCCACTTTGACCTTTTCCTCAGGGCAAGGGACAGATGATGACGTGGTGGCTGGTAGGGGAGCAGCAGCCAGGGGTCAGGGGAGGACCTTCTTCCTCCCAACCCCCAGCAGTAATCACCCCAGGGGCCTTAACACCCTCCCCACACACTCCACATAAACACAACCCCACTACCCCTCTCCCCACCCCAACCAGCCGCTTCCCCACCACTCCTATCCCGATCAGCCGCTTCCCCACCACTCATACTCCAACTACCTACTTCCCCACCTCCCCTACCCTAATATCCCACTTCCCCACCACTCATACTCCAACTACCTACTTCCCCACCTCCCCTACTCTAATATCCCACTTCCCCACCACTCCTACCCCAATCAGCCGCTTCCCCACCACTCATACCCCAACCACACACTTCCCCACCTCCCCCACCACTCCCACTCCACCTTCCCCCACTCCCACCCCTCCCCCTCGCCTCCCTACTATCGTCCTCAGTGCCACAGTGACAGCCCAAGATATCCTCAACATTATCAAGAGTGCCAATGCCAGCGTCCTGATTCCCGGTAACAGTGCCATCGGTAGTGCCCTTCCTCCCGGTAATAGTGCCACTGGTAATGTCCTCGTTCCCTGTAATAGTGCCACTGGTAATGTCCTGATTCCCGGTAACAGTGCCATCGGTAGTGCCCTTCCTCCCGGTAATAGTGCCACTGGTAATGTCCTCGTTCCCGGTAATAGTGCCACTGGTAATGCCCTCGTTCCCGGTAATAGTGCCAATAACAGTACCCACAGTCCTGGTACCATAAACAGCTTCAGTAACAGTGCTAACGGTAGTCTGGGGAATAGTGCCACCTGTAGTCTCCAGAGTCTTGATAACAGTGCCATCAATATTGTCTACAGCCCCAGTAAGAGTGCCAACAGTGCCAACAGTGCCACCATCAAAATTAACAACTGTGGTGATAATCTTACCACACACAACCACAGTCCTCGTTCGTGTAGTCCAGTTCTTGCCCCCTCCTCACTCTTCACCACTACCCACAATCTGACCCATACTACCCACACGGCCCACGCCACAGTACCATCATTATCTCACCACTGTGGTAGCCTGTCACCCCGAGTACCACACAGCCCAACTGGTAGTCAGATTATATGTAATAACACCTTCATAGCTCCCAGTCCTTCTCTCACCTCTCACAATACTCACAACAACCCTCATAATGTGAGTTATTCTCCCGTAAATATGAGAAGCAGTGTTATAGATAATACTCACAACCCGTCTAGTCTTCACAACTCTACCTCATATAACCCCACAACAACCTATAACCCATCCATCAACAAGTCATTATCTTTTCTCGTTACAACTCATCATAACACCACCACTGCTGTCACCACAACTAACAACACCTGCTCAACAACCACCACAATACCTGCTCAAAGTATCTGCCTCAATAACAGTCCCAGAACACCTGTCAGACACCTGCCTACCACCTCAACAGGCATTAACAGAAGCATCAACAGTAACTCCGGCAATAACAACATTAACGACATTCTCAGGTATGTTTAATTAACACTTTTACCTGTGTTTACCTGTGTCGTGGTTTAATCATAACATTATCCTGGGTCGTATGTTGATATTTCCTCGTAATTTCAAATATAAATAAATAAACAATACACAATGGCGTCAAAGCTACACTGAGACTCTATCTTAACTAGATATGTACAGTATAGAATCTTTATGATGATAGTATTAGTAAATCTTTAATTGATATTTAATTAAAAAGTTGATAACACGCAAATTAATTATTTTCATTTTCTTTAATTCCTCATAAAAAAATTGACAGGGGAAACTCAACAAAATTACACCTAAACTAATGTCTGTGTTTGTATCCATTCTTTACCAACAGTGATACCAGCTGCAGTAGTAGTGACAGTACATGCAGTAGAATCCCCACCACCACCAGTAGAGTCCCCACCACCACCAGTAGAGTCCCCACCACCACCAACAGAGTCCCCACCACCACCAACAGAGTCCCCACCACCACCAACAGAGTCCCCACCACCACCAACAGAGTCTCCAACATCACCAACACTCACCAACACGCGGGTCACGTTCAGAAGCTTGGTTATATCTTCAACACCGACGTTGGTAGGTGTAATGGAGGTGCTCTTCTGTACCTCCTTCTTCCTTCTCTTCCTCTTCCTCCTCATCTCCTCCCTCCTCTTCTCCTCTCTCTTCTTCTTCCTCTTCCTCCTCCCTCCTCTTCCTCACCTCACCCTCACCTTCTCTTATCAGTTAAGTCTTGTTTGTGTACCCAATGTTGACTTAATTTTACAGGTTAGGTTAGGTTACGTTAGGTTAGGTTACGTTAGGTTAGTTTAGGTTACGTTAGATTAGATTAGATTAGATTAGGTTAGATTAGGTTACGTTAGATTAGGTTAGATTAGGTTAGATTAGGTTAGATTAGATTAGGTTACGTTAGATTAGATTAGATTAGATTAGGTTAGATTAGGTTACGTTAGATTAGGTTAGATTAGGTTAGATTAGATTAGGTTACGTTAGATTAGATTAGATTAGATTAGGTTAGATTAGGTTACGTTAGATTAGGTTACGTTAGATTAGGTTAGATTAGATTAGATTAGATTAGGTTACGTTAGATTAGATTAGATTAGATTAGGTTAGATTAGGTTACGTTAGATTAGGTTAGATTAGGTTACGTTAGATTAGGTTAGATTAGGTTAGATTAGATTAGATTAGATTAGTTTAGGTTACGTTAGATTAGGTTAGATTAGATTAGATTAGATTAGGTTAGATTAGGTTACGTTAGATTAGGTTAGATTAGATTAGATTAGATTAGGTTACGTTAGATTAGATTAGATTAGATTAGGTTAGATTAGGTTACGTTAGATTAGGTTACGTTAGATTAGGTTAGATTAGGTTAGATTAGATGAGATTAGATTAGATTAGGTTACGTTAGATTAGGTTAGATTAGGTTACGTTAGATTAGGTTACGTTAGATTAGGTTACGTTAGATTAGGTTAGATTAGATTAGGTTACGTTAGATTAGGTTACGTTAGATTAGGTTAGATTAGGTTACGTTAGATTAGGTTAGATTAGGTTACGTTAGATTAGGTTAGATTAGGTTACGTTAGATTAGGTTAGATTAGGTTACGTTAGATTAGGTTACGTTAGATTAGGTTACGTTAGATTAGGTTAGATTAGATTAGGTTACGTTAGATTAGGTTACGTTAGATTAGGTTAGATTAGGTTACGTTAGATTAGGTTAGATTAGGTTACGTTAGATTAGGTTAGATTAGGTTACGTTAGATTAGGTTAGATTAGATTAGATTAGATTAGATTAGGTTACGTTAGATTAAGTTAGATTAGATTAGATTAGATTAGGTTACGTTAGATTAGGTTAGATTAGGTTATGTTAGATTAGGTTAGATTAGGTTACGTTAGATTAGGCTAGATTAGGTTACGTTAGATTAGGTTAGATTATGTTACGTTAGATTAGGTTAGGTTAGATTAGGTTACGTTAGATTAGGTTAGGTTAGGTTAGATTAGGTTAGATTAGGTTATGTTAGATTAGGTTAGATTAGGTTACTTTAGATTAGGTTAGATTAGGTTACGTTCTAGAAAGTAACAGAACAGAAGATATTTAATCAGTTTACTGAGGTATGTTGCTACGAGAGAAACACTCTGTGTAGAATTCTAATTAATGTGGAACTTGTTGTGTTGATCAGAGAGAGAGAGAGAGAGAGAGAGAGAGAGAGAGAGAGAGAGAGAGAGAGAGAGAGAGAGAGAGAGAGAGTGGAGAGAGAGAGAGGAATAGGGAAAGAGAGGAGAGAGAAAGATAGAAGAGAGAGAGAGAGAGGGAAAGTGAATAGAGAGAAAGAGAAGGTGGGAAAGAAAAGAGTAGAGAAAAAGAGTGAGTAAAGAAAGAGAAAGAGAAAGCAAGAGTCTTCAATTATGGATCTGTGTACATCTTACAGGACCTGAGGAGATGTTTACTGAACACGGAGGAGGAGGAGGAGGAGGAGAAAGAGGAAGAGAAGGAGGAATAGGAGAAGAAAGAGGAGAAGGAGGCAGCATAGAAGAAGACAGCGTGAAGACCTGTACCGTGCATGATCTTCACGCTGAAAACGACCCCTTCACGCACCCTTCCGACCCCCTCTCCAGCCCACCTTACACCTGCCTTGCGTCTCAGGTAAAAGTCATTAGTATTCTTTCCTTCTCACAATACTAACCCACAGGTAATCCATCACACGTCATCTATGAGCAGTCAGGTAGTGTGGTAGATGGTGGTAGTGTAGTGTGGTAGATGGTGGTAGTGTAGTGTGGTAGATGGTGGTAGTGTAGTGTGGTACAGTAGATGGTAGTAGTGTAGTGTGGTAGATGGTGGTAGTGTGGTAGATGGTGGTAGTGTAGTGTGGTACAGTAGATGGTAGTAGTGTAGTGTGGTAGATGGTGGTAGTGTGGTAGATGGTGGTAGTGTAGTGTGGTAGATGGTGGTAGTGTGGTAGATGGTGGTCCTGTAATGTAATATATATTGACCTACAGTAATTTTAACCTATGTAGTTATGACCTGTTAACCCCCTTACCTGACCTGACCTAACTTAACTAATTACATCCAGGTGAGTGACGGAGGGCTGCGACCCATACCTGGAGGTGACTTTAAGGGCTATGGTGGAGTCGAACCTGTAGGGGTATCTGGAGGAGGAGGTGGAGGTGTAGCTACTGGAGTGTGTGGTGGAGTAGGAGGAGGAGGAGGACTTGCTCTAGGAGTGTCTGTAGGAGGAGTAACCACAGGAATCCTACAGGAGTGCACCAACACCATAGTCCAGGAGGTAAGGAGTGGTGGGGCAGCGGTCACTCACCACTTCCGTACCTCACCTGGCCTCTCACACAAGCAAGAGGCCGGTGAGAACTTCGTCTGAGGACGCGACCACCATCCTGGAGGTCATATCCGAGGAAGACAAATTGATAGAAGCCAAACTGGTTAAAGTCAAAGTGGTGGACAATATATTCTTAGTGAAGTCAAGTGGTGGACAATATATTCTTAGTGAAGTCAAGTGGTGGACAATATATTCTTAGTGAAGTCAAGTGATGGACAATATATTCTTAGTGAAGTCAAATGATGGACAATATATTCTTAGTGAAGTCAAGTGATGGACAATATATTCTTAGTGAAGTCAAGTGATGGACAATATATTCTTAGTGAAGTCAAGTGATGGACAATATATTCTTAATGAAGTCAAGTGGTGGACAATATATTCTTAGTGAAGTCAAATGATGGACAATATATTCTTAGTGAAGTCAAGTGATGGACAATATATTCTTAGTGAAGTCAAACTGATGATGTTCAGTCTTGGTGAAGTCAAAATGAAGGAACTCAATCATCGTGAAGTCAAACTGATGTCACTTACCCTCGATGAAGTCAAACTAATGGAAGTTAATATCAGTGAAACTAGACAATACAAAGACAGGTGTTTGAACGCTTAATGAACACCTGTGAACTTCCGAAAATTGAACAAAATTGAGGTGAACTTTTATCTGTGAACTTATGGGAACACCTGTGAACTTTTTTAAGGGTTAAGTGAACAGGAGCATCCGTCAAGGGAACACCTGTGAACTTATTTAAGGGTTAAGTGAACAGGAACATCCGTCAAGTTATTTAAGTCGATAGAACCCGATTTTATGAACATATTGAACTGATGTGAACATATATTTAAGTACTGGATGTTCATTATAATCTTACGTGACTTAAGGTGAACAATAACAAGGCATTTTTGAACGTTCAAGATCTTACACGATGCTGAGTTATGTGAACTTTTGAACTGAATAACAGTATTTGAACAGAAAAGTGAACAAAAATTAACTTGTGAACTTATGAGAGTAACATTGTACCCGGAGACCATAACATTGTACCCGGAGACCAAAACATTGTACCCGGAGACCAAAACATTGTACCCGGAGACCAAAACATTGTACCCGGAGACCACATCATTGTACCCGGAGACCAAAACATTGTACCCGGAGACCACAACATTGTACCCGGAGACCACAACATTGTACCCGGAGACCACATTGTACCCGGAGACCAAAACATTGTACCCGGAGACCACAACATTGTACCCGGAGACCATAACATTGTACCCGGAGACCACAACATTGTACCCGGAGACCACAACATTGTACCCGGAGACCATAACGTGTGTGTGTCTGTATATAAATGGGTTAAGTCACTCGCTGTTAGCCTCTGATTTAAGTTCATTTTATCGTCATTTGTCAGAGAATAAAAAAGAGAGGAGGAGAGAGGAGAGAGAAGAGAAGAGAGAAAGAAGATTAGAGAGAGAAGAAAATAAAAAAAAGAATATGAGAGATAACGAAAACAGAAGAGAAAGGAGTGAGAAAATGGAGGAGAGAGGAAAGACCCCAAGGCCAAGAGCAGTGACTCACCTAACCTAACCTAACCTAACCTAACCTAACCTAACCTAACCTAACCTAACCTAACCTAACCTAACCTAACCTAACCTAACCTAACCATATATATATAAATTATAAACTTGTTGTGAGTCAGTGTTAGAGTTTATATATATAAAGAAATACATATAGCCAGTATATATTAGTATAAGCTGTTCTTCTCTATATATTGACTTATATTTACACTACATATGTTCCTCTATATGTAAGGTAACTTATATATTACTTGATAGTGATATGTATGGAAGTTATTGAATGTTATGTAGCCAATCAGGAGAGAGAAAAGTGGCGTCATCAATCGTCATGGCCTATAACCTTGACATAAGCCAATCAGGAAAGACATACTGAGCACTGATGACGTCATTCCTCAGTAAACAATGCACAATACAATAATAAACGAAAGAGGTTAATAATTAATAACTTCATACTGTTCTTTATTTATTGTGATTAAAACTGGATGTTGAACACTACGTTATCATCTAAAACTGACTAGACAAGAGACGGTCATTCCTGACGTCGCGAATATATGTCCAATCACCTCACTGTGACTTCACTTGAAAAATATGAACTACCGTATTATGATGTCATATATATGGCGGCTGCCTCTTGTGACGTCATAAAGTCATTGACTATGAGTGACCAGAAGCTATGACGTCATCAGTATGGCGTCTGCCTCTCATGAGTCACATAGTATTACTGTCTGATATATTTTTGACTAAATAGATATAACAACTGCTCATGACGTCACAGTAGTCGTATTAACTACTATTTATAAACAAGTTATTGCGGTCACTACTTCTGACGTCACAGTATTATCAGCGTCTCAAGATGACGTCACTAGCATGTTAACCAATTGTGTACTGTGTTTACAACTCATTACCTCATACTGTAGAGGTTAGTGACGTATATAAACCATTTATGTAACAGTAGTGTAGAACATGAACTAAGCTCCGCCCACCTCCGTCTCCCTAGCAACCATGTCGGTTCACACACAATGAACTGGTTGCTAGGGAACAGTTCCTAGCGTAATGACACATCTTAAACTGCAATAACAACACTGTACTCAGAACTAAATTTTTGTTCAATTCAATTTCAATTGTTTATTCCTTGATAGAGGAAGCGGGATCCTAGTGCTGTCACTAGGTACCCCTGTACAATGACACCAGAAGCATCTGGCAAGTGTGACAAGTATATACAGTATAAATATTATAAAGGGGCTTACTAAAGCCTAAGGAAGGAAGGATATTCCTTTAACACATAATCAATGTTATTTACAAAATATCTGGCCAGTATGGGGAGGATCATCGTGTCTCCGTCAGGGGGTCGTGGAGTGGTGGTCCAGCAGGCGTCACGGAAGCGTTGTGTGTGGGGACATCTTAGGAGGTAGTGGATAAGGGTGCTGCTGTCGGGTCTTCTGCATAATGCACAAGAGCGTTGCTCAGGGGATGCGGGGATACCAATCTCCCAAGCAAAGTCATACCCAATGATGATACGGGCAGCAATCACGTCCCCTTTCCGCGACCCTTTCCCGTAGACGTACGAGAGGTCAGGAAGTTTACGGAGGACATCGTACCAGGTGGGCAGGGAGTCCAGGGGGATGGCTGCTTCCCGAGCTTCTCTCTGTTTGCGGCGAATTTGGGTCCTAATCTGTAAGAGTGTTCGAGGAACAACGTAGTCAGGTGTGGCCTTGTTGCAGCCAGTCTTGGCAAGGCCATCTGCTGCCTCATTCCCCAAGATACCGACATGACTGGGTATCCATAGGAATGTCACAGGACGGCCTGCATCCTGAAGTGTGGATGTTAACCCTCGTATTCGGAGGATGAGGTCCTTATTTTCCCCTGATCCAAATGCGATCCCGTCGAGAGCAGACCTGGAATCGCAGCAGACAAGCAAGGGGCAGAAACCATCTGCTTCTTCCTCAGCGAGAAGGGCAGCAAGGAGGGCTATTAGTTCAGCCTGAGTGAAGGATGCCCCGCCAGAAACTCTGAGAGACAGTTTGATAGGCTCAGGGGCATCAGGACGGGAGATGTAGACACCAGCCCCGGCCCTACCTGTAGCGGGGTCAACAGAACCATCAGTGTAGAGGACGACCCTACCTGGGGACCAGTGGGCGATCCTGGAGAGGTGGTATTTGCAGAGAATAACAGGGTTCACCTGGGATTACGGGAGCGGTCCACCGAGGGCAATCACTTCAGGTTGAAAATCCAGCCAGGGAGAAGGAGACGAACCAACAGCAGGGGTGACAACAATATCAGGCAGGAGGTCGTGTTCCTGAAGGAAATTTTTGTTTATTTTATATTACAGAGTTTAGAGGAAATATTATACTGTAAGGAGTCAAGCGTTTATTGGTCAGCGTCAAGCTCAAATGTAAAGATGAATCCCATTGGTCGCTCGAATGTAAACAAATGACTCGTACGATGGATTTCATTGGTCAATACAGAAGTGGGCGGGGCTTAGGTAGATTAAGTTGATTGTTTATAAGCGGAGGCGATGTTTACGTCAGGCGAAGTGGATCACCAGCCCTGACGATGATAGTGTTAGTAGTGCACCCGCATCCCTTCTTCTATTACAATCGATTGTGCCAAAATATATTTTATCACAGAAATACATAAATATATATAATATTATTCTCTCCTAGTGTAATAAAACATTGTAAACCTAACCCAACCCAACCTAACCTAACCCAACCCAACCAACCCAACCCAACCAACCCAACCCAACCCAACCCCAACCAACCCAACCCAACCCAACCCAACTCCAACCAACCCAACCTAACCAACCCAACCCAACCCAACCAATCAACCCAACCTAACCAACCCAACCCAACCCAACCCAACCCAACCAACCCAACCAACCCAACCAACCCAACTCCAACCTAATCCCAACCAACCAACCCAACCCAACCAACCCAACCCAACCCAACCCAACCCAAATCCAAGAACCCAACCCAACCAAACCCAACCAACCCAACCAACCCAACCCAACTTCAACCAACCCAACCCAAACCCAACCCAACCAACCAACCCAACCCAACCAACCCAACCCAACCCAACCCAACTCCAACCAACCCAACCTAACCAACCCAACCCAACCCAACCAACCCAACTCATCCCAACCAACCCAACTCCAACCCAACCCAACCCAACCAACCCAACCTGAATCCAACCAACCCAACCCAACCCAATCCTAACCAACCAACCAACCCAAATCCAACCCCAACTTAACCAACCAACCCAACCCAACCAACCCAACCCAACCTAACCCAACTCCAACCAACCCAACTCCAACCCAACCAACCCAACCAACCTAACCAACCCAACCCAACCCAACCAACTCCAACCCAACCAACCCAACTCCACCCAACCAACCCAACCCAACCCAACCAACCCAACCCAACCCAACCTAACCTAACTCCAACTCCAACCCAACCAACCAACCCAACCCAACCCAACTCAACCAACCAACCCAACTCCAAATTCAACCAACCCAACCAACCTAACCAACCCAACCCAACCCAACCAACCCAACCCAACCAACCCAACCCAACCCAACCAACCCAACCCAACCCAACCAACCCAACCCAAAACCCAACCCAACCTAACTCTAACCCAATCTAACCAACCAACCCAACCAACCCAACCTAACTAACCAACCCAACCCAACCAAACTCCAACCCAACCCAACCCAACCCCAACCCAACCCAACCCAACCAACCCAACAACCAACCCAACCCAACCCAACCCAACCCAGAACCCAACCCAACCCATCCCAACCCAACTCCAACCCAACCCAACCAACCCAACCAACCCAACCAACCCAACCCAACCCAACCTAACCAACCAACCCAACCCAACCCCCAACCCAACCCAACCCAACCCAACCCAACCCAGTCCAACCCAACCAACCCAACCAACCCAACCAACCCTGTAACCCAACCCAACCCAACCCAACCTAACCAATCCCAACCTAACCCAACCCAACCCAACCTAAACCTAACCTAACCCAACCGAACCCAACTCCAACCCAACCCAACCAACCCAACCCAACTGAACCTAACCTAACCTAACCTAACCCAATCAACCTGAACCTAATCAACCTAATCTAACCCAACCTAACCCAACCGAACCCAACCCAACCTAACCCAACCCAACCCAAACCCAACCTAACCCAATCCCACCTCCCAATCCCCAACCCAACCTGCTAACCCAACCCAACCCAACCCAACCTAGCCCAGCCTCAGCCCAACCCAATCCCAACCCAATCCCATCCAACCCAACTCAACCCAATCCCAACCCAACTCCAATCCCAACCCAATCTAACCTGTTCCAATCCCAACCCTGGTCCCAACCCAACCCAACCCAACCCAACCCAACCCAATCTAACCCAGAACCCAACCTCAACCTGAACCTAACTCCAACCCAACCCAATCCCAATTCCAGCCCAACTCACCAATCCCAACCCAACTCCAACCCAACCCAACCCAACCCAACCCAACCCAACCCAACCCAACCAACCCAACCTAACCAACCCAACCCAACCCAACCCAACCCAACCAACCCAACTTTAGCCCCCTAACCAACCCAACCTAACTCTAACCTAACTCTAATCCCAACCAACCCAACCCAACCCAACCCCAACCCAACCCCAACTCCAACAACCCCAACCCCAACCAACCCAACCAACCCAACCCAACCCAAATCCCAACCCAACCCAACCTAATCAACCCAACCCAACCCAACCCAACCCAACCCAACCTAACCCATAACCCAACCCAACCCAACCAACCCAACCCCAACCCAACCCAACCCAACCCCAACCCAACCCAACCCAACCCAACCCAACTAACCTAACCCAACCCAACCTAAACCCAACCCAACCTAACCCAATCCCAACCCAACCAACCCAACCCAACCAACCTAACCAACCAACCCAACCTAACCCAACCCAACCCAACCCAACCCAACCCAACAACCAACCCAACCAACCCCAACCCAACCAACCCAACCCCCCAACCCCAACCCAACCTAACCCAACCAACCCAACCCAACCCAACCCAACCAACCCAACCAACCCAACCCCAACCCAAATCCAACCCAACCCAATCCCAACCCAATCCCAACCAACCCAACCCAACTCCAACCCAACCCAACCTCAACCCAACCAACCCAACCAACCCAACCCAACCTAACCAACCAACCCAACCCAACCCAACCCAACCAACCCTAATAACCAACCCAACCAACCCAACCCAACCCAACCCAACCTAACCTAACCAACCCAACCAACCCAACCCAACCCCCAACCCAACCCAACCCAACTAACTCCAACCTAACCCAACCCAACCAACCAACCAACCTCCAACCCAACCCTCCCAACCCAACCCAACCCAACCAACCCAACCCAACCCAACCCAACCCAACCCTAACCCAACCAACCCAACCCAACCCAACCCAACCAACCCAACCTAACCTAACCAACCCAACCTAACCAACCCAATCCAACCAACCCAACCAACCCAACCCAACCCAACCAACCCAACCCAACCCCAACCCAACCAACCCAACCTAACCCAACCCAACCAACCCAACCTAACCCAACCCAACCTAATCCAACCAACCCAACCAACCCAACCTAACCCAACCAACCCAACCCAACCCAACCCAACCAACCCAACCTAACCTAACCAACCCAACCAACCCAACCCAACCCAACCCAACCCAACCCAACCAACCCAACCAACCCAACCTAACCTAACCAACCCAACCAACCCAACCCAACCCAATCCCAATCCCAACCTAACCCAACCCAACCAACCCAACCAACCAACCCAACCAACCCAACCAACCCAACCCAACCAACCCAACCAACCCAACCAACCCAACCCAACCTAACCCAACCAACCCAATCTAACCTAACCAACCCAACCCAACCCAACCCAACCCAACCAACCCAACCAACCCAACCAACCCAACCCAACCTAACTCCAACCAACCCAACCCAACCCAACTTGTCCTTAACCTAACCAACCCAACCTAACCAACCAACCCAACCAACCTAACCCAACCAACCCAACCTAACCAACCCAAATCCAACCAACCCAACCAACCCAACCTAACCCAACCAACCCAACCCAACCCAACCCAACCAACCTAACCTAACCTAACCAACCCAACCAACCCAACCCAACCAACCCAACTCCAACCTAACCAACCCAACCAACCCAACCCAACCCAACCCAACCAACCCAACCAACCCAACCCAACCCAACCTCAACCCAACCAACCCCCAACCCAACCCAACCAACCCAACCCAACCAACCCAACCAACCCAACCCAACCTAACCAACCAACCCAACCAATCCAACCCAACCAACCCAACCCCAACCCAACCAACCAACCCAACCCAACCCTAACCAACCCAACCAACCCAACCAACCCAACCAACCCAACCCAACCCAACCAACCCAACCCAACCCAACCCAACCAACCCAACCTAACCCAACTAACCCAACCAACCCAACCCAACCCAACCCAACCAACCCAACCCAACCAACTAACCAACCCAACCAACCTAACCAACCCAACCAACCCAACCCAACCCAACCCAACCCAACTAACCAACCAACCCAACCTAATCCAACCTAACCAACCAACCCAACCTAACCAACAACCCAACCAACCCAACCAACCCAACCAACCCAACCCAACCCAACCAACCAACCCAACCAACCCAACCAACCCAACCAACCCAACCAACCCAACCCAACCAACCTAACCTAACAAAAGACAATCTAAACATCTAACATAATTATAATATATTTAGGATTACAACACTAATGTTTAATGTGACTTCATAAAGAACATTGTGTTTAACTCGTATATATAGATATATACCTGTACCGTATGTGTATACCTGGTGTAATGTGTCAGCTAATTAGTCTATCTAGGTAGTATAACTTACCTGTGTCTTGTGTATTTCTGTTGGTGTTTATATTTATTAACTCTATCTCTCTTTATTTACCTCTTCATCAGCTTCTCTGTTTCCCATTTACTATTTATTATTATTATTATTATTATTATTATTATTATTATTATTATTATTATTATTATTATTATTATTATTATTATTATTATCCTTTTCTTCTCCTTCTAATTATTTCCATTTTCTATTGCACGCCCTCACCGTTTTCTATAACCACCTCACCCTCTTCCCGTTTTCTATAACTCTCTCACCCTCTTCCCGTTTTCTATAACTCTCTCACCCTCTTCCCGTTTTCTATAACTCTCTCACCCTCTTCCCGTTTTCTATATTAGTTAAAGGAATGCCTGTGATACCATAGTTCAAGAATATAATGTAAAACCATATTATTGTAAGCTAAACATTTTGATATTGTATGAGTGAGGGAACTATTGTATGAGTGAGGGAACTATTGTATGAGTGAGGGAACTATTGTATGAGTGAGGGAACTATTGTATGAGTGAGGGAACTATTGCATGAGAAGTGAGGGAACTATTGTATGATTGAGGGAACTATTGTGAGTGGGGAACTGTGTATGAGTGAGGGACTATTGTATGAGAGTGGGGAACTATTGTATGAGTGGGGAACTATTGTATGAGTGAGGGAACTATTGTATGAGAAGTGAGGAACTATTGTATGAGTGAGGAACTATTGTATGAGTAGAGGAACTATTGTATGAAGTAGAGGGGAACTATTCTGAGTAGAGAGAACTATTGTATGAGTAGAGGAACACTATTGTATGAGTGAGGAACTGTGTGTGAGTGAGGAACTATTGTATGAGTGAGGGAACTATTGTATGAGTGAGGGAACTATTGTATGAGTGAGGGAACTATTGTATGAGTGAGGGAACTATTCTATGAGTGAGGGAACTATTCTATGAGAAGTGAGAGAACTATTGTATGAGTGAGGGAACTATTGTATGAGTGAGAGAACTATTGTATGAGTGAGGGAACTATTGAATGAGTGAGGGAACTATTGTATGAGTGAGAGAACTATTGAATGAGTGAGGGAACTATTGTATGAGTGAGGGAACTATTGTATGAGTGAGGGAACTATTGTATGAGTGAGGGAACTATTGTATGAGTGAGGGAACTATTGTATGAGAAGTGAGGGAACTATTGCATGAGTGGTGAGGATCATTTTCAGTGTTCTGTAGCAGCAACACGTGTAGGCTCCAGACTGTAGGATTATAAATAAGGTAAATGTATTGTTGATATTTTATTATCCTGTTGTGAGTTGGTCTTGTAGTTTGGTAAGTGGTGAACCCTCAGTTGTGGTGTTATGGGTACTTTAATGATGATGATGATGATGATGATGATGATGATGATGTCTACTATATAATGTACTAACACATTTTGTAGAATTAATAGTACTAACATAACTACTACTACTACTACTACTACTACTACTACTACTACTACTACTACTACTACTACTAATAATAATAATAATAATAATAATAATAATAATAATAATAATAATAATAATAATAATAATAATAGCATCAGTTACCATCACCAAACATGAATATAACAGCATAACAATGATTTATACTACTACTGAAAATGTTTTGGTTAGGTTAGGTTAGGTTAGATTAGGTCATAGGTTAAGTTAGGTTAAGTAAGTTATGATAAATTCGAGAAACTTAGCACTATAATTAACAACAACATAAGTTACGTCACACGAGGAATAAAATCCATTTCTTGAGTAAATACATCTTCTTTTATTTACTTCTGGCCGCCATTGTGACTTGCAGGCTGTGATTGGTGGAGAGGAAGACTAAAGGGGTTTGATTCGCTCTCTCTCATTGGTTTGGTGAGTGTCGAGGGCTGTGATTGGTGCAGGGAGAGTAGAAGGCTTGGTGGCTACTCTCTCATTGGTTGATGAGGTTGTGTTGATGGTTGGGAGAGGAGAGAGAGAGAGAGAGACAAAGAAAAATAAAGTGAGATGTAGAGGAAGATAGAAAAAAAGAGAGAGAAATATATAAAAACACGAAGAGAAAGATACATAAAGAGAGATAATGATAGAGAGAGAGGTTCTTGCCACCAAACAGAGAATTCTAGTGTGTAATAAGAGAGCAATTTGGAAGGTCTCAGCACCCACCTGTTCCTCATTACGAAGGTGTTAGTTCTACTCGGGGACCTGCAGCCTCACCTGTGTCTGGCTCATGTTAATGGTGATGATTTCTACCACTACTTTTTTTATTTTTTTATTTTTTTTTTTTACGTGGCCTCCAGCCTCCCTTCATAGCCAAACCTTCGCCGCCATTTTATTACCTTAATATTAAATATCCTAATACATAAATAGGTATCCTAGCTGTGTTGAGTTAGTTGAGCCGCAGATCTATGTGGCATTCAGTGACTGTTGCCTCATAATCAATATCTGCAACTGTTGTCGGCTTTGGGGCAGATGTTCTCGTTCCCCTGAGGCAGACCAAAGCCGACCTACGGAGAGAGAAGAACAGTCGACATCTCATCCAGGCTGTAACATAACTTCTGGGCTGCTGCTTCTACTACTACTACTACTACTACTACTACTACTACTACTACTACTACTACTACTACTACTACTACTTTTTTAAAGCGTGGCCTCAGCCTCCCCAATAGCCACACCTTCGCCACCATTTATTTACCTTAATATTAAATATCCTAATACATAAGCAACTATCCTATCTGTGGTAAATTAGTTGAGCCGCAGATCGATGCGGCATTCGGTGACTGGCCTCGTCGATATCTGCGGCAGTTGACAGGTAGGGGTTAAGCTCTCGTTCCCCTGAGGCAGGCAAAGCCGACCGAAGGAGAGAAGGACAGTCGACATCTCATCCAGGCTGTGACATAACTTCTGGGCTGCTGCTTCTGTTCGGAGATCAGCTCCGCGAGTCTGGCGTGAAACATCTTGCGCTTGGGCCCATCCCACCAGAGGTTGTGAACACTACTACTACTACTACTATTACGTCTACTACTACAACTACTACTACAACATCTTCACTACTACTATTACTACCACTACTACTACTCCTACTATTAAATAATAATAGTATTGTGGCCATTATTATTAAAAATATTGATATTATATTTTTTTTAATGTTATTGATTTCCACCTGACTTACCTGATGTAACACCTTAGTGAACTAACCTTAATTAGTTCTTCTTATTCTTGTCATTATTATTTCAAATAGTGATAGTATGATTATTATTGCTATTTTGTTAAAGAGAAACTTATAAAATGAGAGGATAGAGAGAGGTAGGGAGGGAGGGAGGGAGGGAGGGGAGAACTGACATAAACTCTACGGTCACCAGTATCCACATTTCACTAACTCACTATTCATAATATTTATCAATTATTAGTTTCTATTATTTTCTGTTGTTATTATATTTCCACAATTTATTATTATCTTTATTTTATTTATTCGTCTGTTTGTGTGTTATGGTTACTTTTTTTATCACCTATCTCTGTTTTTACTGTTTTATTTTGTTTATATATTTGTTTGTTTTAGTTTTGTTTTATATATAAACGAAAAATGGTGATATGAAAACAACGTGTCGTCATGAAATCTGATGCTGTGATTGGCTGATTAGTGTCTGGAGGATATACTTCAGTGACGTCACATACCTACATCACGATAGCTTGAACCTATAATTGGGTTACGAGTTTCTAGAAAGGGCACATCAATGACGTCACATACCTATGATTGGCTGATATGTCTCTGGAGGATGAACTTCGATGACGCCACACACCCACATCAAGACATCCTGGCGCTGTGATTGGCCTACGACCCACATCCACCTCAGGTAAATTTTAATAAAACTTTATACTACTTTAATACTTGTGGATATTATTATTAGGTAACACGACTCTCCAACTATGGGTTTCCAAAGTGTGATTTTGATGTTAATGTGTTATTCTGTAAGTACTTAATTAGTTAAACCTCTTATATAAAGGCTCGCCTCGCAAGCGGACTGACCCGGGTTCGACCCCCGGGCAGGGTGAAACTATGGGCAAGTTTCTTTACGCCATTTGCCTCTGTCTACCCAGCAGTAATTGGGGACCTGGATGTTAATCGATTTGTGGATCGTGTTCCGGGGTAATGCTTAGCTAGTGCAGTTGGCGAGTTGTCCGGTCTTCTCGGACTATTCCTTGACACTCGGTCATGCAGCTCGTTAACTCAGGATTTGGTTGTTGTGTTGGCGACAGCTTCTACACCTTAAATAAATTCACGCCTAGGTGGCCCTTCGGCCGGCCATCCTCGTTACACGAGGGGCAACCATTATTATGTGTGTGTGTGTGTGTGTGTGTGTGTGTGTGTGTGTGTGTGTGTGTGTGTGTGTGTGTGTGTGTGTGTGTGTGTGTGTGTGTGTGTGTGTGTGATGTGTGTGTGTGATGTGTGTGTGTGTGTGTGTGTAATATATGTAATAATAATTAACGGTTTATTGAAAGAGCTTGGCAGCCAGAAGGCTGAAAATATACAGTTACATATTTGGGGAATGGGTTACGAGTTACAAATAATATACAAGTAACATAAGTGACACAAATAAGACATATAATAACTTAGATGGGGATCAGCTCAAACTACAGTTCATTTCAACATAGTGACAGTGTAAGGAGCAGTGTTTACCGGGAGTGAATACACTGATTTATTACATGTTATTGATAATTTTTACAATGGTTGGGACTGGGCTGTTCTTATAGCGATCGGTTCGTGCACGGATGGGCTGGATGCGGTTGTGGTGTCGAACAGCAATTCTCGGACAGGGGATGTCAGGTGGTAGTAGGAGCCGGTGTCGGGGATGGTGTAGAAGCTTCTTACCAAATTTGCGGATAAGGTCGTGGTGATGGTCAGTGAGAGTCGAAAGGGTCAGTGTGTTGAGCGCTTCTTGATATGTGGAGTAGGAAGAGGAGAGAATAATTTTGCATGCCCTCTTTTGCACTTTTTCTAGGTGTTTACGTTGTGTGGCATTTAGGGAGGAAGACCAGGTGGGGGAGGCATAGGTGAGCTTGGGAAGTATGAATGTTGTGTATACACTGAGGAGCTCGTGTGCAGGAACTCCGAGGGACTTGAGTCGGCGGAGGAGGTGGAGACGGAAACTGGAGGATTTGACAACTTCACTGACGTGTGGTTTCCAATTTAGTTTGTTGTCTATGGTGACGCCGAGGAGCTTCGTGGAATCTACAACCTGGAGTGTGTTCGGACCTAGGGTAATGGAAGGAGGTGGGACAATGTCGGAGGAGAGGTTGATGTGCATAACCATTGTCTTGGTATGGTTGATGGTGACATGGTTGTTGGTGGCCCAGTTTTGGAGACTGTTCAATAAATCCTGAAGGGCGGTATAGTTGGGAGCGGAATTGTTGACGCTGATCCCAATGGTGGAGTCGTCGACATATTTCCAGCGAGCAGGGGTTTCTCTTAGGGCATCATTGATGAGCATAAGGAAGCAGAGTGGTCCCATCTTGGTGCCTTGGGGACGCCACAGGTGAGTGACTGAAAGGTGGAGACAGCCCCTCGGAAGCGTACAGCTTGGCGTCGGTCACTGAGGAAGTCTGTAAGCCATGGTATGAGACTTCTCCGAAGCCCGAGGTCAATAGCTTTGTTTATGATTATATTGTGGTCGACTAGGTCGAACGCTTTAGTGAAATCAATGAAGGCGACAGCTACAGACGTTTTTCGTTTCTCGAGATGGCGGTATATGTAATCGAGAAAGCTGACAAGACAGTGTGTGTGTGTGTGTGTGTGTGTGTGTGTGTGTGTGTGTGTGTCCCACTCACTCCTAGTCTCCCGCCTCCCCCCTTTATTATATTTTATCACTCTTCTTTACTAACTCTTCATTTTTCATGTTCCTTTCCTTATTATTCAGTTTATCTTTTATCCTCTCCTTCTTTCTCTCTTTACTTTCTTCCTTCTCTCCTTCGCTCCTTATCTTCCCTCTCTCCCCGCCTTCCCTCTCCCCCTCCTTCCCTCTCTTCCTACCTTCCCTCCCCTCTCTTCCTACCTTCCTCCCTCAATACTCTTACATTTCCCTCTCACTTCCATAGTTCTTCCTTTATTCTCTCCTCCCTCCTTCCTTCCTTCCTCCCCTTCCCTCTCCGCCTCCCCCCTCTCTCTCTCCCCTCCCCCAACCTAAACTAAGCACCATTTCTTACACAAGATTAATTTCCCATTTACCAATTTTCTCTCCTATTTTTCGTATTAATTGTTGAGAGACCAAACCCTCGCCTGGGAAATAATAACACACAATTTATGGTGATCCAATTACTGGGTCCATTTTTTCCATTTTTCCCCGATTATAGAGGTAGGCAAATTGTCCTCTCTACCCCCTACCCCTCCTTTACCCTCCCCACACCACCCTACCCCCCCTCTCCCCTCCCCCACGCCACACCTCTCTTGTCCCCTTCCCCCACCCGTTTCCGCTCACCAGTGCAGTTGGGGAGTAGTCCGGGCTTCTTAGTGTATTCCTTAACACTGAGTAATGAAAATCCTTAACTTACTTCCCTCACTTCAGTCTAGATATCTACTTTCTCTCACTTACTTTCCCTCACTTCAGTCTAGACATCTACTTTCTCTCTCCTTGGTGTAGACGCCTACTATCTCTCACTTACTTTCCCTCACCTCACCTCACCTCACCTCACCTCACCTCACCTCTCCAAAGGGGGAGGACTCAGGAGCTTACAAGAGGCGCTGGCAGAATAATAATCTTCCTAGTCACGATGTTTATATTCCCTCAGGATCTGTCTCAGTGTACATCCTGCACCCTGACGAAGGAGCCGCCTGACGAAGGAGCCGCCTGACGAAGGAGCCACCTGACGAAGGAGCCGCCTGACGAAGGAGCCACCTGACGAAGGAGCCACCTGACAGAGGAGCCGCCTGACAGAGGAACCACCTGTAGAAGGAGCCGCCTGACGGAGCCACCTGACGAAGGAGCCGCCTGACGGAGGAGCCACCTGTAGAAGCAGTGAAGACGTGAGCTTTGATTTGCTACCGGAGGCTGGTGATGTAATTCCCTGGAGGGTGGGGCTGGATGGTGAATATGTAGTAGTAGTAGTAGTGGTAGTAGTAGTAGTAGTAGTAGTAGTGGTAGTAGTAGTAGTAGTGGTGGTGGTGGTGGTGGTAGTGAAGATGTAGTAGTCGTAGTAGTAGTAGTCGTAGTAGTATTAGTAGTAGTAATAGAGGAACATTTGAGATCGTCAGGGAAAGTCATCACTTCACTCCCCAGGCGAAAGAATTGAATCAATTTCTATTTGTGGGAGAAAGAGGGAAACTGATGAAAGAGGGAAGGGGAGAGATAAATTGAGACAAAAAGAGATAGATGGAGAACTATCAGGAGAAAGATAACTGGAGGAGAATGAGAGAGATGAGGGGAGAAAGACAAAGGAAGAAAGATGGAGGAGAATGAGAGGCGAGGAAAGAGAAATAGAGGGAGAAAAATAAAGATGAGGGGAGGTGAATAATAGAGATAAGAGAAGAGAGAAACAGAACAAGAGGAGGAATAAAATAAAGGGTAAGAGGAATACAGATAACAAAATAGAGAGAGAGTGAGAGAGATTTCAAGTGACAATGGCGGTTTATAGGTTAATATTTCGGCTACTTGTATCAGGCATTGAGACACACAATATATTTTCATTACCAACCAATATGTTTCCCGTCTGTCTTATGTGGTATTAGGAAATGGAAGAGGTAGGTGGTGGTGGGGGGGGGGGGGGGGGTTAATATACGCGTGACGTTTATGTCGATCCGGCCAATGGCGTAGAAGTATGTGGGAGGTGGGCGTGGTTTAGAAGGGGGTTCTGGTTCCTGGGAAAAATTGCATCACGCCTGAGAGAGCCTGTATATATGTGAGGGTTAGTGCTAATGCTACCCTTAAGTGGTAGTCATTCTCTCTCTCTCTCTCTCTCTCTCTCTCTCTCTCTTCATGGCTTGTTTAGCATCTTTTAACTAATGAAACAGGACCAGCATCATCAATCTGCGACAAAAACAAATGGTAATAAATTCTAGTTAAGTCACCCTCGTAATCTTTACCATGTCTTCCCGTTCTCACACGACACCTGGCGGTCAACTTAGCGAACTACACTACCTAAACACTGGGTCGGGTGGGATGGTGACTTCAACTTGTATTTCAGCTGTGTTCGTTATCCCAGAGCCTTTATTGATTTAAATTATCAAGCTATAGTGTCTAATATAGCAGACGAGTCGATTACTTTACGATGAATTGATAAGGTAAGAGCTGGTAGTTGTTATTTACGCAAGACTCGAATCAAAAATGTATAGCCGGTCTCACTCGGCCATTGAATTCTCTTCCATATTTTAATCTCAAATTGTGACTTTTCTGGCTTATTTTATCATTTTTTGTGTGTTTGTTTGTTTATTATTAGAGCTTTCTGGATGAGGTAGATGCAGTGAGTCGTGTGTTTGAGGAAAAATAAACGTGAAATTAATGTTAGAATTACGTCAACTCTGCCGTCCACATATCCTCCACCACACCGACGTAATTTTCAATATTACATTATAATTTAGCGGTCAATTCTTCCTCAGATCTGACACAGTGTATTAAAGGCTTCAATTATTCAACAGAGAGCAGACGGGAGTTGTTTGCTGACCAACTGAGTGAAGATTTGAAGTAAAACAAGAAGGAATAACATTGCTGCCATCTTGTAACCCCAGGGAGGAAGACAGTGTTTACGGCCAACAACCATCCAGGTATGTTAATGGAGAGGCTTAATGAGTCTTTATGTGGTAGAATTGATAGGTAGATACATCGTGTGGCGGGGTTATGTTAGATGTGGCGGCATATATGTGTTTGTTGACATTATAATTTGCTCCGCGCCTGACCCCTACCTCCCCCCTCCCCGACCCCACCTCCTCTCCCCACCTCCCCGACCCCACCTCCCTCTCCCGACCCTCCCTCTCCCCGACCCTCCCTCTCCCCTACCCTCCCCCCTTCCCTAATATTTTAAGAGATCCAGAATATTGAAACAAATTACCTTACATTTATGGTTGATTACATAAACAAAGAAATATAAACAACAAACAATAATTTAAACTGGAGTAAAGATTAAAAAAAAACGTAAATAAATGAGAAAGTTAAATAGAATCAAACGGACGTGAAAATTAAACAGAGAAAATGAGGCTTTTAGATTCTTTTCATTTTATCTCCAAAGCAGTTTACGAGAGCACTTAAAAAAACACGTCAAGAAATTTAACATTGTGGCGTGGAGAGGAGGTACTAAAGGTGAAGGATGGAGCATTGGTGAGGGAGAGTTGATGTGTTGGTGAGGGAGAGTAGTGTTGGTGAGGGAGATTGATGACAGTGTTGGTGAGGGAGAGTAGTGTTGGTGAGGGAGATTGATGACGATGTTGGTGAGGGAGAGTAGTGTTGGTGAGGGAGATTGATGACTGTTGGTGAGGGAGAGTAGTGTTGGTGAGGGAGATTGATGACGATGTTGGTGACGACGTTGGTGCTGAGCTTTATTGTTAGCTATGATTGAAATATACTGGTTGACATACATACATACATACATACACACACACATACATACATACACACATACACACATACATACATACATCTCGATAAAACCACACAGGAAAAGGGAAACAATGGAGCACCTTAGCTACCGACCGTCTTTATTCAAGACATCTTCAGAGGCAACTGAATTTAGTCAGTCAGTCAGAACACCGAGATATGAGAGCGGTGGCTCTGAGGTGAACAAGGAGATTTAGGGCAAGGTATAGTTAAGAAGTGGGAAGACGTCCCTCAGTCCTCCAGGGGCAAGGGAGGATAGATAAACTAAGCTAAGCTAGATTAAAGTGCGATCCAAGGGAATGTGATGTTTTGGGGTTTATTGGAGGGTCCCTTCAGGTCCTTGTGTTGCTGAAGGGATGTTCCTCATCTTTTGTGAATTTATGATGATGATGATAATGGAGATAAAATGGCAATGGTTTGCCATGGGAAGGGAGAGAAGAGGTAAGGTAGAAGGGAAGTTATGAAACGGGAAGTAAAGTAGTAGAGAATAAGAGCAGGTGGGCTATCCACCTAGCAGAGACGATTTGATTGGCTGTGGTGAAGGCCGCACTAAGAGGTCGCCCGAGCTCGAGGGAACAGGGGGGAGGAGGCTAACCTAGCTAGCAAGGGGTTGTTTGTTATTGTGTTAGTTGGAGAGGTCTACTAGGTCCTTGTGTAGCTAGTAGAATACTCTCTTCTTTTGTTTACTGTTTAGTGTACAATAGTTGTGGTTCTTGAGGGTTGTAGGCCACCAGTTGTGTGATCTTGTGGTGTCCTCTGTTTTTAGTCTGTTATATATTTCGTCTTCCATGACTTCTAGTTTGTACCATACTGCCTGTGCTTGGCTGTATGTTCTTATGTTCTGTGGTAAAATGTTGTATTTTTCGTGAAGCTCTTTAATTTGGGTTGTGTATGGGGGACGTTGTTTGGAGGCTCTGCGGATGGCTTTGTTCTGTGTTGCCTGGAGTTTTAATTGGTTGGTAAGGCTGATCGTGTTTAATGGTATTGGCGGGTATTCAAGATGGGGGCGGACAAGTGCTTTAAATAGGTGTAGTTGTATTTTCTCTTCCATTTTGCCGAATCTTCTTAATTTGGTAAGCTGTATTTGGGCTAGTCTATTGCGTTCTGTTATGTGTTTATTTATTCCTGTTCTTGGTATTGATAGCCCCAGTATTTTTCCTTCGTTTGAGTATTGTATTTCTTCGTTGTTTACTGTGATTGGTGCTGGGTTTATCCTTGACATGTGTATGATTTTCAGTTTCTGTGTATTAGTTTTTATTTTCCATTTCTTCTCGTAATTATTGATTTGTATTATGGCGCGAGCTGTTTTTGATGCCATCATCTGTTTGGCCTTGCCTGGATGGCGGATGATCTGGGTGACATCATCAGCATATGCAATGTATTCACCGTGAATTGGTGGCGGCATGTCTGAAGTGAAGAGTTGGGGATAAGTTACTTCCTTGTGGTACTCTACTGAAGCTTGGGCCTGTGTGGTGGCCTATTATAATGTGTGCTTCTCTATGGTCTAAGAGAGGTGAAGTTGTTAGGGAGTTCTTGTTTGGTTATTTTATATTTAAGTCCCAAGTGCCAGACCTTATATACACAGGGTGACCTTACAAAACATCAGGTCAGGTCAATAACATAAGATCCACTAATCCACACACCACTTCCACTGCACACGAAAGAGCTTATAAAATATGAGCGACTTAATAAGTCAGGTCATGTCAGGTTAAAAATATGAGACCCACTAATCATCTACCTCAAATGCTTTTAAAGCCTTTTTAACCTTGGGCCACTGACAAATAAATTTGTGTATCGTGGTGGCTCTTCTTCTGTCCAACTGTTAGATTGGGTGGAATCAAAGGCATTCATCTTATTAACTCTCCTTCTTTAGTTGATAATCTCTCTTCCCTGTCTCTTCGCCGCAATGTTGCTTCACTCTCTCTTTTACAGATACTTTAACGGGCAATGTTCGGTGGATTTGGCATCCTGTGTACCTCCGGCAAGGCCGTGGGCTCGTAACGCACGTCTTGCCCGCGGTGCCCACCGTTTCTCTGTGGATATCGGTCACACTATAATAACCTGTTATAGGACAAGGACACCCTTCTTTCCTCACACAGCCAAACTGTGGAATGCTCTGCCTCCTTCTGTGTTTCCATACTCATGCTGCAATGTCTCACTTTAAAAAGCTGGTTTTCCGGCCTCTTCGTGGTGTAGATTAATATAACCTTTTTCTTTTATATTTTCTTTTTATTCTTATCCCCCAGGCCCCGTTGTGGGTCGATGACCTGTGCCCGGGTGGGCTATTCTCTAAAAAAAAAAGTTAACACTTCAATATATATTCAAGGTTGGGCTGTTGTTAATTAACATTCCAGTAATAGTTGAGTCATACTTAATAATAACATTAATGTTTAATATTTTAAGGGATTGGACTAACGGGACAAATTCGTTACTATAAGGTAGCCCAAATGTTCTTAACTGTAGGACCTTGTCTAGTATGAGTACAATAAAGGGATTTTCTTTTAGTCCTTTCGACCTTAGATTGTCACCTTGGAGAATCCAGATCCTTCCGTTCTCTCTTCCCGTTGGCTCAGTTAAGGTTGTGTGGCCGCCAAAGGCACCATTACTCCTGGTTCACTCAGGCTTCATATGCCCCTTGGTATCCCGTTCAACTTTAAAGAAGATGGACTTGTCAGGTCTTATTTAAATATGCAAATTAGCTGAGTTCTTAAGGTCGACTTGTCAGGAGAATAATTTAACATAGGAATTACTGAGAATTCATCTTTAATTTTACAGCCTAATTGAGGCAGTTGAATGTCTTTTGTTACCTTCATTTACCAGAGTCAAGTTAACCAATGAGCCTTTGAGAATCTGAGTGGCTGAATGTCGTAGTTAACAAGTTAGATGTGGTCTTATTATCTTATGTTAAAGGGAAAATTTAACATGGGTCATTCAGAAGTCCAGTGGTAGTAATATGGTGATGATGGATGGTGGTGATGATAGTAATGTGGTGTTGATGGATGGTGGTGATGATAGTAATGTGGTGTTGATGGATGGTGGTGATGATAGTAATGTGGTGTTGATGGATGGTGGTGATGATAGTAATGTGGTGATGATGGATGGTGGTGATGATAGTAATGTGGTGTTGATGGATGGTGGTGATGATAGTAAGGTGGTGTTGATGGATGGTGGTGATGATAGTAATGTGGTGTTGATGGATGGTGGTGATGATAGTAATGTGGTGTTGATGGATGGTGGTGATGATAGTAAGGTGGTGATGATGGATGGTGGTGATGATAGTAATGTGGTGGTGATGGATGGTAGTGATGATAGTAATGTGGTGATGATGGTGATATTAGTGATAGTGAGTTTAGTGATGGTGATGATGGTGGTGGTGATTTCTTGTGGAAGGGAAATACCATACTTAAAGATATGTTACATCAGTTAGATAAATTATTATTACTACCACTACCATTACCACTACTGTTATGAATGTTACTACAGGTATTATTATTTTTAGTACTGTAGAAGTAGTGTTGTTGCTATTATTATTATTATTTTATTATTATTATTATTATTATTATTAAAAATCTCACTCGCTAGAAGTTAACATTACTCATTCAAGGTCTGGGATCAAAAGCTATATTATGGTATGTAAATTAGTCTCGAAAATGAATGAATTAATTATATATTTTAATTATATGTGGAATTTACACACACCTGCTGTACATTATAATACCTGAACAGTTTTTAAGTGTTAATTACGGATTATGTTGTTAATGAGTTTGGGGATTATTTTGTAACACTGGGTTGATGTCTGTCTGTCTGTCTGTCTGTTTCAGTCTGTCTGTATTTCTGTCTCTGGTTGACGTCATCATCAAATACTACCACACTATGCTCTGTTACTATAAATATTACGCCAATACAGCCATTTGTTCCGCCTGGCGATCCCTTCCCCACGTGACAGTAGATTGTACTTTAAAAATAACACGCGTTGGAAGAGAGAGAGAGAGAGAGAGAGAGAGAGAGAGAGAGAGAGAGAGACTATCACAAAAACACAGAATGCAATATAACAGAAACGACAAAGAGAAACAGGCAATGGAACACGACACAATCCATCACTCCCAACACACACACACACAGTTCAACAAGGCTCGACCTTCTCTACACCACAAAGGATGAACTACACAGGCAAAAAAAAAATCACTGGACACGATGAAAGCCGCGGTGTGTGTTGTATTATTATTATTATTATTATTATTATTATTATTATTATTATTATTATTATTATTATTATTATTATTATTATTATTGTTATTATTATTATTATTATTATTATTATTATTTTTATTATTATTATTGCATACCTCCCATTCTATACATTTACGAGTGAAAGGAAGGTGAAGAGACAGACAGACAGACAGAGACAGACAGACAGACAGACAGACAGACAGACAGACAGACAGACAGACAGACAGACCGACCACCACCACCACCTATACTTCAACCTTTAAACAACTCCTTAACCATTTCAACTACATACTTCATCTCTACTCTGGCACTCAGGGGGCCTCAGTGCCAGCTAGTGCCATCTGGGGAGAGGCACTGAGGCTGGGTGATGGAGGAGGGGCGGTATGACCTGACTCGGGGTAAAAGAGTGCTAGACGTGAGGGATAATAAGGTTGGAAATCTTGTGTTTATGATGGGTTTTTTTGGTCATCTGGCGCCCTTTGGTACACTGATCTGACCTAACCCACCCCACTGGCCTCACTAGCCCAACCTCATTGCTTAACCTCATCCCAGCCCCAGCCTCATCCCAAGCCCAACCTCACCCCAACCCAGCCACCCCAAGCAACCTCACCCCAACCCGCCTCATCCCAACCCAACCTCACCCCAACCCAACCTCACCCCAACCCAACCCACCCCACCAAATATTCAGTCTGGTTGTGGATGAGATGAGATTAAAGAAGCACAATAATTAAATTTGGAACAGCGGCCTCCTGACCTTTCGACAACCAGGGATGAATAACTAATGAAGAGAAGAAAGTCGACATTTTGTGGTGGTAGAGTGTGTGTGTGTGTGATTAATATTCTGAAGGTTGGTCTCTCTCTCTCTCTCTCTCTCTCTCTCTCTCTCTCTCTCTCTCTCTCTCTCTCTCTCTCTCTCTCTCTCACCACTTAGGAACCCAAATTAACTTTCGGAAACTTGGGTAATTCTCTCTAAACTAGGAAAGTTCCTCATAAAAACTGGTTAAAGAAATCGACCACAGTACTCGTATGATCTGACCAATGAGAGAGCAGCGAGCGAGGACCCATCGACCAATCAGAGAACAGTGAATCAATGTCTAGCTACCAATCACAAGCCAGGATTTTCTCAGATGGACTCCCTCACTCATCCTGGTCATTCTCTCTCTCTCTCTCTCTCTCTCTCTCTCTCTCTCTCTCTCTCAGTTCATTGCTATATTGGTAAGCCTTTTAAGTCCTCTCTCTAAATTTACAGTTCATTTTGTCTGTCTCTGTCTGTCTCTGTCTGTCTGTCTGTCTGTTTGTCTGTTTGTCTGTCTGTGTGTTCTATATCATAATAACCTCCCTCAACGAACCTTACCTGAACTAACCTTACCTGACCTGAACTGACCTAACCTGACCTGACCCTGACCTTTCCTGACCTAACCCACAAGACTCGTGCCTAATGACCCCACGCTTTAGGATTTGGCCAAGGAGGTCACTGGGGCATGGGGGGAGGGATGGGGCGGGAAGGGGGAGGGGGAAGGAGGGGGGAGAGGGAGGAGGGAAAGGGGTGTGTGTGTGTGTGTGTGTGTGTGTGTGTGTGTGTGTGTGTGTGTGTATCAACAGACAATAGACCATATTTAATTTTCTTTTAAGTTACAAATTTTCTCATGAATACTAATAACTTATCTTTTAACCATCATCACCACGCGGCAGGATAACACACTCTTAACAGTCTTAACACAATCTAACACAGCAGTATGATGGAGGCTGTTAGCTCCACCTGGTGTTAATTTTCCGGTTTAACAGAGCGTGGAGCACCTAACCCCGGCACCTCTCCTCCTCCACCACCTCCCTCCACCACCCTCTCCCTCCTCCACCACCTCCTCTCCCTCCTCCACCACCTCCTCTCCCTCCTCCACCACCTCACCCCTCCTCCACCACCACCTCTCCTCCTCCACCACCTCCCTCCTCCTCCACCACCTCTCCCTCCTCCACCACCTCCTCCACCACCTCCTCCTCCCTCCACCACCTCCACCTCCTCTCCCTCCTCCACCACCTCCCTCCTCCTCCACCACCCTCCTCTCCCTCCTCCACCACCCTCCTCCCTCCTCCACCACCTCCCTCTCCCTCCTCCACCACCTCCTCCCTCTCCCTCTCCTCCACCACTCTCCTCCTCCACCACCTCCCTCTCCTCCTCCACCACCCACCACCTCTCTCCTCCACCACCACCTCTCCCTCCCTCCACCACCTCCACCCCTCCTCCTCTCCTCCTCCACCACCTCCCTCCTCCACCACCTCCTCTCCCTCCACCACCACCTCCTCCCTCCACCACCACCTCTCCCTCCACCACCACCCTCCCTCCTCCACCACCTCTCCCTCCACCACCACCCTCTCCCTCCTCCCCCTCCACCACCTCTCCCTCCCTCCACCACCCCCTCCTCCTCCACCACCTCTCCCTCCTCCTCCACCACCTCCTCTCCCTCCTCCACCACCTCTCCCTCCTCCACCACCTCTCCCACTTTACATAGCCTTTGCTAACTTAAGATGCGTCGTCAACTCAATGCCCGTTTATCCTGACTGACTGACTGACTGATACAGTTTATCCATGCGAGGGAGTTATCTTCAAATCCCTGTGTTTATGTTGTGAGCCAAGCGACGCCCTGCCCTCACTGACGCAGCTATCATTAATTATTGTTCACTTTTATCGTCTGTTTACATGTTTACGGTCATGTGATTGGCTCTCTGGCTCTGTGTTGTAGAAGAAAAGTTTTGATTGGCTGCGGTGAGTATGTTGATTTTCCTGCCAAAATTGTTCTTTTTTGGCGGGAATTTTTCACCAGGAACCACATAAAAAAATAGTTGATTTTAATTGGTGCTTGTAGCGAGTGCTTAAAAATATAGGCTAATTCTGGTTGGTTCCCTGATGCTGTTTGGCCATACGAGGGAAGTTTTAATTGGCTGTATAAGTGTAGTCGTTTGGCGTAAAATTACACTTGTGGCGGGAATATTTAGTGTTATTTTCCGAGTGTTTCAATTCAGGCTGCGTGGCGGGGGAATATCTCTCCTGTTTTCAGTAATAACCACATATTTTTCCTCCTCATTTCAGTTATTACGTGTAAATGATCACTTAAGATGCTACGCGAGTTCTGATTGGCTCCCCGAAGCTGTGACCAATAAGAGAGAAGTTTTAATTCGTTGGTGGGAGGCTAGTCATTTTCCCGGCCAAATTAGCTCTTGTGGCGGGGATTTTTGGCGCCAATTTGTAGTGAGGAAGATTTTCTGTTGAACCAATTGTTTCTCTTATGCGAGGAACAGACAGACAAAGACAGAGAGATATAGACAGACAAAGACAGACAGACAAAGACAGACAGACAGACAGACAGACAGACCTCCCAAAAAGACACTCAAAGGTTCTCACGTCAACTACATAACCCGTCGCTAAAGTGAAGACAGGATGGGGGTTAAAAACGGGTTAGACTTTGCAGCGAATCTTTTCCTCAGCTTGAAGCGTCCGAAGCTTATCTGATGTTATGTGTAGAAGAGAGGTCGCGGCCAGCTTATTGTGTTGACTTTGAGATGGTGGTGGTTCTCTCTCTCTCTCTCTCTCTCTCTCTCTCTCTCTCTATCTGTGACTAGCATTTTCTGTGTCTGTCTGTCTCTGTCTGTCTGTCTGTCTGTCTGTCATATTTATAAAACAAACCTCTTTAGACATCAAGATAAAATGAACTAGATAGCGCCACTGACCTCACACACACACACACACACACACCCACCGAGGATTCGAAGCGTGCCACGAATCCCACATGAGCCGGCTTGAACTTTTGTTGAATGAAACCTCGAACCCTGGGACTCAACTTTACCACAATAACCAACCAGCCAAATAGTTTTCACCTCCATAACACTTGTTGTTTTTGAGGTTGTGTTTACCGTTTGTTTGTTTGTGTTTGTTTCTTGGTATGTATGTTTTGACTCTCTCTCTCTCTCTCTCTCTCTCTCTCTCTCTCTCTCTCTCTTTCTGTCTGCCTCAAACACACACACACACACACACCTGTTTTCTCTCTCTCACACACACACACGCACCCAAACACACACACGCCTGTTTTCTCTCTCTCTCTCTCTCACACACCCACCCACCCAAACACACACACACGCACCCAGACACACGCCTTTCCCTCAGGACCCATCAACATTATACCCTTAACAGTGAGATAGTTTAGCACTGTGTTGCCCCCTCATCACCTCCCCCTTAAGCACCATGGCCACTAAGGCGATAACCATTATATATAGGGGTAGTTAGTGCGTCCTTGTGATTCCCGGGTGAGGGTTTGACTGTGTAATGTTGTGGTGATGGTTGTTGAGAGAGAGAGAGAGGGAAGGAAGGAGAGCTGGTAGAGAGAAAGAGAGAGCTGGTGGAGAGAAAGAAAGAGAGAGAGAGAGAGAGAGAGAGAGAGAGAGAGCTGGTGGAGAGCTAATCATTACTTTTCTTTCTATCAAACTTTGCTCGTCTCTTCCCCTCCCTCCCTTCCAAACCCTCTTCTTCCTCCCTTCCAAACCCTCCTCTCCCTCCCTTCCAAACCCTCCTCTCCCTCCCTCCCTTCCATCCATCCATCCATCCATCGTCGTCTCTCCCTTCATCCATCACCAATTACACCCACACACTCACCCATCTTACCTCCCCATTACCCTCATCTTCCACTTCATCTCTCTCTCTCTCTCTCAATTTACTACGTGTTATTGATAGTGAACACTACTGTACAGTAGACCACATGTACTACAGCAGTTGACGATGTGTGTGTGTGTGTGCTTCACCTTTCTCGACCACCTTAACTGTACCAGGAAACTGACTTAATAACAATGAAAGCAACAGTGTGTGTCATATTCACTTAACACCACCAGCTGAGAGACAAAATTTACACCGAGACTCTATTTTAACCTTTAATATACAGAGGGCAGCTTATATTGTGTTTTTTCACAGGATGGTCACAATAAGATGTGCGTCATATGGTATAAACAATATATTTGCTTTTTTTGACAGGATGATCAAGAGATATAATTACTAATATAAGCCTTGACTTCTACAGAAAGTTAGCATCAGCTACAACAGAAAACAGCCGCAACAAGAACACCTGCCGTTGAGTGGTGATGAACCTGTCATAGACGGCGCGCGTGGCCGCATCACTCCCCCAGTTACTCCTCCGGGTAATGACTCAGGTGGACGCCATTGTGATTACGGGAGGTGGTTGTCAAGAGTCCCGTTACTTATACAGTATACAATATATTCTGGTGATACAGCCTCGTGTACTTATACAGTATATTCTGGTGATACAGCCTCGTGTACTTATACAGTATACTCTGGTGATACAGCAGGAAGGTTTTAATCCTTCTGACTCAACAACAACAGAACGCCACCCTAACAACCACCACCGCCAGACAAGATCATCATTGTACTACAAAAGTACACAATGTAAGTCCACTAAACCAAAGGTTAATTTAGAAAAGACATCCAAAGATTATTTCCATTATGGTCTGGGATAAATAGATCCTTAGTTAGTCATTAAAATAACCATCCAAGTTCACATTGGCTCTTGTGTGAGGTAAACAAAGATGGCGCCGGGAGGAAAATTGTGATACGTGAAAAAAAATTAAATCATAATAGAAAGTTTTGTCGTTTTTTCTTTTAGTAAACTTAAAATAATCAAAACACCAAGTACAGCAAAAATTAATAAAATCAACAAACGACTTGTGGTGGTAGCCGTTATCTACACCTTAACCCTCTGCCTCGTGAGAGAAGAGAACATGCAAACTGTTACTCTATATGTATTAATAGACTTTGTGTTCGTTAGCTCATGTTTATTAACTATTTAAAGGTTAATTACTGGTGAGTTCTGTGATACAAACACCATCAATTCTTCTTTTTCTATCAATTAAATGGTTCTATGGTTTCAGGCTTGATGATGTAGGAGATATTGAAGAAGCTGTTGGTGATAATTATGAAGTGGCAATGGTGAGATGACCTGGTGAAATGAGAGGAGATGAACACCCTCGTCCTCCCTGTGGTGAGATGACCTGGTGAAATGAGAGGAGATGAACACCCTCGTCCTCCCTGTGGTGAGATGACCTGGTGAAATGAGAGGAGATGAACACCTTCGTCCTCCCTGTGGTGAGATGACCTGGTGAAATGAGAGGAGATGAACTCCCTCGTCCTCCCTGTGGTGAGATGACCTGGTGAAATGAGAGGAGATGAACACCCTCGTCCTCCCTGTGGTGAGATGACCTGGTGAAATGAGAGGAGATGAACACCTTCGTCCTCCCTGTGGTGAGATGACTCCAAGAAATGAGAGATGAACTGGGTCGTCCTCCTGTGGTGAGATGACCTGGTGAAATGAGAGGAGATGAACTCCGTCCTCCCTGTGGTGAGATGACCTGGTGAAATGAGAGGAGACGAACACCCTGTCCTCCCTGTGGTGAAATGAGAGATGAACCTCGTCCTCCCTGTGGTGAGATGAGAGATGAACCTCGTCCTCCCTGTGGTGAAATAGAGATGAACCCTCGCCTCCTGTGGTGAGATAGAGATGAACTCTCGTCCTCCCCTGTGGTGAGATGAGAGATGAACCCTCGTCCTCCCTGTGGTGGAATGAGAGAGATGAACCCTCGCCCCTCCCTGTGGTGAGATGAGAGATGAACCTCGTCCTCCCTGTGGTGAGATGAGAGATGAACCCTCGTCCTCCCTCTGTGAGATGAGAGATGAACCCGCCTCCCTGTGGTGAGATGAGATGAACCTCGCCCTCCCTGTGGTGAGATGAGAGATGAACCCTCTCCCTCTGGGTGATGATTCTGGTGAATGATGAGATGAACACCCTCGTTCTCCCTGTGGTGAGATGAGATGAACCTGTCGCCCTGTGGTGGCTGAGAGATGAACCCTCGCCCTCCTGTGGTGAGATGGAGATGAACCCTCGTGGTGAGATGAACCCTCCCTGTGGTGAGAGATGTCTCCCTGTGGTGAGATGAGAGAACCCTCGTCCGCCCTGTGGTGAGATGAGAGATGAACCCTCGTCCTCCCTGTGGTGAGATGAGAGATGAACCCTCGTCCTCCCTGTGGTGAGATGAGAGATGAACCCTCGTCCTCCCTGTGGTGAGATGAGAGATGAACCCTCGTCCTCCCTGCGTCTCATCAGTAGGTAAGAGCAACAGCTAAATTATATGTTAACGTTTTCTATTACTTAATAATTTTACCAGTAAGTTTATTCAGCTCATAAATATTTGTTATTTATGATGAAAATACTAATATAATTTATTCTTGTTTACCTTAACTAACTAAAACTTATTATTAGTTTATTACTACGAAATTGGGTTATTTGGTGATGTGCGTAACTCAGTGTTCGTGTCTTATATTTAACATAAACCAAACCTGATATATCAAACCTCATACTTGAAGGTAAGGTATTGTAAGATGGTTAGGTTAAGTTGGGTCGAGTGGTTTGGTTGGTCGGGTTAGGTTTGGCTGGTTAGGTTAGGTTAAGTTTGGTTGGTTGATGATTCGTGGCTTTTAGACAGAGTTGTAAAGTAACATAATAAATGTTACTTGAGTAATATACTCAAGTAACTTTTTTGGTTGTTTACTTTTTAAAAATTAAAATTTTTTAGTACTTTTACTTGGATATGATTTTTTAAAACTTTTATCCCAATAAATTTGAAAAAAATCGCTTCTCGTTACATGTAAACTAATAATATATTTTTAATTAACTAATTAATTATTAACCATTGTAAAAGTTAGGTATGGTGTGAGTGAAGGGGAAGGTGTGGGTAGACACCACACGGTCACATACCTAGAGGTTTGGTGAGGTCAGGTGGCAGTGGCCATGGCAGTGGACTTTCCCTTTGATCTTTTTGTGTCCATCAGCCCCTTCACTACCCACCTAACCTCTTATCCCCCTCCCTCATCGAATCCCTTCTCTTCTCCCCCACCTTTCCTTCAGTGACTTGGTCTTCCCATTAGGTGTCAGTTCAGTTGCACTTTACATATACTTGTCCCCAAAATTAATTTCAAAGAGGCTGTGATTCTAAAATACTTGACATAATTCCCTCGTAGATATAAAGCCTGTATCTATACATGTGTGTGAGACTGGGTGTACATATTTAAAATTGTGCTTAAATGACTAAGTACCAAGGACACACCTCTGTATAATGACTAAGTACCACTGACCAAGGACTATATACAGTAAGGACACACCTCTGTATAATGACTAAGTACCACTGACCAAGGACTATACAGTAAGGACACACCTCTGTATAATGACTAAGTACCACTGACCAAGGACTATATACAGTAAGGACACACCTCTGTATAATGACTAAGTACCACTGACCAAGGACTATATTCAGTAAGGACACACCTCTGTATAATGACTAAGTACCACTGACCAAGGACTATACGATAAGGACACACCTCTGTATAATGACTAAGTACCACTGACCAAGGACTATATACAGTAAGGACACACCTCTGTAACATCATAAACTTTAGCTCTGCCCATTCAATGACGTCACGCGACCTGTGGTGACCACAAGGACTACGGCCTTGTCTTGGTTGATGTTTTATTTTTTTAAGATTACTTGTAAGACTAAGGCTTTAACGTGGCCGAATATAACAAAGTGAATGCCTCGTGTTCTCAAAGTCCTCCAAAAAACATTACAAGGAAACACCCGTGTGGCTGCTGGCCATTTCACTGATGACATGGTCGAAACAACTAAATTTTTTAACTTATTAGCAATGTAAAGATTTTACTTTTGAATGTCTGAGGATAATGTGGACAATGGGATATTGCCTTACAATATATACTTAATAAAATATAGCAAGTTTCTCTTGGTGTGAAGCATCACAACCACTGCCGGTGAATTAAGTGATGTAACTCTGGTTTTTATTATATTTGGGGCAATATTATTGTTGTTGTTTTTGTCAGACGAAGCAAGAACAATGTCTCTCAGTCTTGTGGATGACCTGATATTGACTAACTTTGTAGAATTAAGAAACTGTAATAAATCTTCCCTCGGGTCTTGAAACAAGTGCAACTTGCCTGAAACCCACGTACTGTACTGTATCGATGTACTGTACTTAAAGCTTAGTTATAAACCCACATACTGCACTGTACCGATGTACTGTACTTAAAGCTTAGTTTTAAACCCATGTACTGTACTGATGTACTGTACTGTACCGATGTACTGCACTTAAAGCTTAGCTTTAAACCCATGTACTGTACTGATGTACTGTACTTAAAACTTAGTTTTAAACCCATGTACTGTACTGATGTACTGTACTGTACTTAAAACTTAGTTTTAAACCCATGTACTGTACTGTACTGATGTACTGTACTGTACCGATGTACTGTACCGATGTACTGTACTGTATCGATGTACTGTACTTAAAGCTTAGTTATAAACCCACGTACTGTACTGTATCGATGTACTCTACTTAAAGCTTAGTCTTAAACCCACGTACTGTACTTAAAGTTTGTTTTTTCAAGATTATTAAAGATGTTCGTAGTATTTTAGGCCACATACAGCAAGATGAATGTCTCGCCTTTCTGTGGGTACCTGAATATTGACTAACATTGATGAATTAAGAAGATACAAAAGAAATGTGAACATTCTTCAAACAGGTTGTCCCAGTTAACCTAATGTGAGTGTACAGTACAGTAGGCTTAAAGCTCCCAGGACATATAATTTTAAGAAGTTTTTAATTCTTTATTACTTACAGTTTATCAACACTGATCTGACATGTAAAATATTACATTTATTTTATCATAAAACTGTAATACCTAACCTAACCTAACCTACAGTTTATCAACACTGATCTGACATGTAAAATATTACATTTATTTTATCATAAAACTGTAATACCTAACCTAACCTAACCTAACCTACAGTTTATCAACACTGATCTGACATGTAAAATATTACATACATTTATTTTATCATAAAACTGTAACCTAACCTAACCTAACCTAACCTAACCTACAGTTTATCAACACTGATCTGACATGTAAAATATTACATTTATTATATCTTAGGTTAATATTGGTTTAATGTTTGTGGCAAGGTTTTCGTATTTGATTACCATACAGTGGTCCTTCGGTTAATGAGCACAATTCTTTCTAGAAGGTTGCTCGTTAACCAAAACCATTGTTTCAATGGGTTTTTGGGTAATTGGTTCCAGCTCACTGAAAATTGCCTGAAGTCAAACAAAAAAGTTAGTAAAGTACACTTACTTTGAGGTGTGTATGTAGAAGGCTCCTGGTTGATGATGATGGGAATTAGAATGGGGGTGGAGGGGAAGGGAGAAGCGAAGGCATTGGGGTGGAAGAGAGGTCACCCCATGCTGCCATTTCACCCATAAAATTTTAGTTCACTTGGTATAATTCAAGATTATTTTCTTTAAATCAACACTGCACTGCATTATATATTGTCAATATGTAAAATAAATTTCAAAATGACCAATAAGTTGACTGGAAACAGAAAAAAATCGTTTATGTTGAAGAGAGTCTGAAGCAAGATTTTACCTCCACTTAAAAGACACAGAGACTGACGCCTGTATGGTGTGTTGACAGGCTGTTTGGCACGCTAAAAACTAGTTTCCCTGTACAGTCCTTAAATTATGTTAAATAATTGTTAAAATGACTAAAAAATTTAATATAAGATTTAAAATTATTGAATAGTACAAACTTCTTGATATTTACTAAAATAGTAAGGAATTTCAGTCCTAGAACCGATTACTGTATTGGCGGACTAATATGACAGCTAGTGT
>NW_024727437.1:0-11238 GCF_018991925.1 Homarus americanus
ATTCTAGACACTTACTTCCTTCCTCTTTCATCCTACCACTTTCTTCCCTCCTCATTGATCCTAGACACTTACTTCCCTCCTCATTGGTCCTAGACACTTACTTCCCTCCTCTTTCATCCTACCACTTACTTCCCTCCTCTTCCATCCTAGCACTTACTTCCTTCCTCTTTCATCCTCCCACTTTCTTCCCTCCTCATTGATCCTAGACACTTACTTCCCTCCTCATTGATCCTAGACACTTACTTCCCTCCTCTTTCATCCTACCACTTTTTTCCCTCCTCATTGATCCTAGACACTTACTTCCCTCCTCATTGATCCTAGACACTTACTTCCTTCCTCTTTCATCCTACCACTTATTTCCTTCTACTCTATCTCTACCACTTAGTTCCACTCCGTCCTCCACAGATCAAGGGTGAGTCAGTGCAGTGTTATGTGTGGTGGTGCTTGAGTGTTACCTCACCTGGTGATGATCCTCGCACGAGTCTCAATTAAGATATGACTCAACACCTGTTCCTCTTCGCTACTTTACCTGTGTGTGTGTGTGTGTGTGTGTGTGTAGAACATGCCACGTTTCGTGCCCTTACCTAACACTCACGCTCATCTATGGCATGATGACAGGGTGGGGGGTGAGGGGTAAAGTGTGAGGGGTGAGGGGTGAGGGGTAAAGTGTAAGGGGTGAGTGTTCAGTGTTGAGGGGCGAAGGGCGAGGACCTCCCCAGTTGTTATGAACCCAAGTTAAAAATAGAGACTAATTCTTTTGTTATTTTGTCATCCTTTTCCATGACTCACAATCAGCATCATCGTCTGTTTCGGGTTTTATTCTGAAACACTATTGTGGGGCTACTGATCAGAGCAAACCATAACACATCAGAGTGTGTTGGGGAGGAGCAGAGCACATCAGAGTGTGTTGGGGAGGAGCAGAGCACATCAGAGTGTGTTGGGGAGGAGCAGAGCACACCAGAATGTGTTGGGGGTGGAGCAGAGCACATCAGAGTGTGTTGGGGAGGAGATCACATCAGGGAGTGTGTTGGGAGAGCAGAGCACATCCAGTGTGTGTTGGGGAGGCAACACATCAGGTATGGCCCAGGAAGGCAGATCACATCAGAGTGTGTTGGGGAGGGTGAGCACATCAGTGTGTGTGTTGGGGAGGGGAGCAGAGCACGTCCAGTGTGTTGGGAGAGAAAGAGCACATCAGTGTGTGTTGAGAGGAGCAGAGCACAGCATCAGAGTGTGTTGGGGAGGAGCAGATCACATCAGAGTGTGTTGGGGAGGCAGGAGCACATCAGTGTGTGTTGAGAGGGAGCAGATCACATCCCGAGGTGTGTGTGTGTTGGGGAGGAGCAGAGCACATCAGTGTGTGTTGGGGAGGAGCAGATCACATCAGAGTGTGTTGGGGAGGAGCAGAGCACATCAGTGCGTGTTGGGGAGGAGCAGATCACATCAGAGTGTGTTGGGGAGGAGCAAAGCACATCAGTGTGTGTTGGGGAGGAGCAGAGCACATCAGAGTGTGTTGGGGAGGAGCAGAGCACACCAGAATGTGTTGGGGGTGGAGCAGAGCACATCAGAGTGTGTTGGGGAGGAGCAGAGAACATCAGAGTGTGTTGGGGAGGAGCAGATCACATCAGAGTGTGTTGGGGAGGAGCAGAGCACATCAGTGTGTGTTGGGGAGGAGCAGAGCACATCAGAGTGTGTTGGGGAGGAGCAGAGCACATCAGAGTGTGTTGGGGAGGTGGGTAACATATCAGAGAAGGTTAGACTAAGATAGAGAGAGTGTGGACAAGTTAGGCCAAAGTTGAGTGACATAAATATTAAATGATTGTGTGACCGGGAGGAGGAGATGGCTGCCTCACTCTACGCATTTGGCGAAATTTTTACAGCACATTGAATTATCTTCACTATTATTCCTTTTAACTATTACTGAATAAACAATACAACTTAACGTGCCGATAATGTCAATTATAATAAAGATATCCAAGGTGTTCACTATTCCGGAGCAAGTAAGAAAATAACGGTACAGTAAATAGTATTTTACCTCTATCAATATGCACTAAGTAACACAACACAGCGCATTGCAAGGCAGCACAACGCAACGCAATACAAAGCAATGAAACGACACAAAACAAAGTATCGCAACACAACACAAGGCACTACAATTATTGAACAAATTTACATTCATTTGGTTGGTCACCCTTCACTGAATACATACATTTCTAATACTAATTTTACCAGATTTTCGTTAAGTATTAGAGCATAAAATTTTCCTTCACATTTAGTTATTGTGTGGCGAAGCTGTGGAGGTGTGTGTGTGTGTGTGTGTGTGTGTGTATTAAGCTCCCTTGTTTCCCATTATGACCTCGAACGCAAATAATTATTGGATTCCATTCATATTTCTACAGTATATTAAAATTAGCTTCCCTCTGACCTTACCAACAGCCCTCTGCCTTCTCACTTGACCGCCCTCTCACTTGACCGCCCTCTCCCCTCTACCTTTTCTCTTGAACATTCTCTCCCCTTTTCCCCTCTGTCTTGAACACCCTCTCATCTCCCCTCTCTCTTGGACACCTTCCTCTTGAGTGTGTGTGTGAGATTGCCAGCTGAAGAGAGAGGGGGGGGGTACGAAGAGGGGGAGAGGGAAGTGTGAGAGGTCCAAGAGGAGGGAGGGAAGGAAAGAAGGAAGGAAGGAGAGGAGGAGGAGGAGGAGGGAGTGTGAGAGTGCCAGAACGAAGAGAGAGAATTATGAGTGGCAGAAGGAGGAGGGGGAAGGTGTGAGGGTGCCAAAACGAGGTTGGAGGAGTGTGTGAGTGCCAGGAGGGAGGGAGAGAGAGGAGGAGTGGAGGGGGAGTGTGAGTGCCAGGTGGGAGGGAGAGAGAGGAGGAGTGGAGGGGGAGTGTGAGTGCCAGGAGGTAGGGAGAGAGGGAATGTGACCAGACAAAATATGAGAACAAATCTGAAAATCCGGTTTCTCTATACATCAAATATAGGGATAAAATGGTAGGAAGGGAGAGACAGAGTTAGTGGGGGGGGGGAGAAGGGGCGTGTCATAGAAGAGGGAGAGAGAAGTGTGAATATACCAGGGAGGGAGGGTACCAGGCAGGCAGGGAGGGGAAGGCTGTCAGTTTTCATGTTAAACGTCAGTGAGTGATAATACCCGCTATCATATAAAGGGAACAGAATTTAAAAGCTTTACCGTATATAATATGATGTGGCTGCACGTTTCCATCACACAGTTCAGTAAAGTGGTTACGCTATTATCATTATTTTTTTTAAGCCTTGGATTCCATAAACTTGATGATGTGGCCATATTACTTTGTCTGTTTTGTGGGGTGAATGAATATGGATGTAGAGATTTTAATACATTCTTAATCATGGGTAGTTGGTGGCTGCCTGAACACTTCCGGGATTGGTTAGTTTGGGAGTTTTGTGTTTACAAGAGATAGACAAAATATGAATGGAGTTTTGGTCCCATTGTGGAAGTGGCATGTGACCTGACCTGTCCAATCTCCTGTCCAACCTCAATTCACACGTCAATATCCTTCCTCCTTCCTTTATTCCTTTCCACAGAGTCCCACATTTACGGCCACTCACCTCCATGGACACCTCTCTCTCTCTCTCCCTCACAACCACTACCTAACCTAACTCTCTCACAGGATGCCTCAGGACTCCTTTCACAACACACACACGCACACACACACACACACACACACACACACACACACACACACACACACACACACACCATCTCTCACTTCCAGTCCTCTCCTTTGATCTTACGCGACTCTCATCAGAACTTGGGGAAGTGACTTATCATTCTAGTAATATCACTATGAATACTAAGTTTATGTAGCCTGTGTGTGTGTGTGTGTGTCGTAGAAAGGAAATAAATCTTCACTATAACCACTAACACTCAAAACACTACTACCACCATTTATAACAGTACCACAACCACTATTCATAATACTACTACCACGATGACCATTACTCATAACGTCTAATAATACTTAACACCACCACCACTACTACTACCACCACCACTACCATCCTACCACCACTACCCACCACCACTACTACTACCACTACCACCACCACCACTACCACCACTACCACCACCACCACCACACACACCACCACTACTACTACTACTACTACTACACACACCACTACTACCACCACCACCTACACCACCACCACTACTACCATCACTACTACTACCCACCACCACTACTACTACTACCACCACTACCCACACTACCACTACACACCCACCACCACCACCACCCACCACCACCCACCACCACCACTCATAATCACAACAACTACCACCATCATAAGGGTTTTTTTCCGGCTCTGGTTCCCGAAGTACTGTCAATGATGTTGGGTCATTATACATTAGGGTGTGTCATACGGAGGCGAATTTTTTTTTTTTGAGTTTGAAAAATCGGCCCATGGTATTAATGATGTAGTTCTATGTGCAGAATCATGTGATATCTTCAGATTTGAAAAGTTTTCATTTTTTGCTAGGTAAATTTTAACTTGAAATCTTATGAAAATTCAGTATTCCCACCCTTTTACCAACACCACTAAATAGCTTATTTAAAGTAAAGTAAATGTATCAGGTTAATTTATTAGGATGAAAATGATCCAGAATAGTGAAACGAATGATCTTGACACATTTATTAAATTTAATATTCCTTTAGAAAACAAAATCATCAAATACAAAAACTGGTTTTACTACTATGACCCGGTGTTGCTGCACACCATAGAGAACATGTCTTTCTTGCTTCTGTTTCTACTCATCACCTCCCTGCTGACCACCTGAGCTCGGATGTAGCCTTCCCTCCTCTCCTGGCTGTACACGTGACTGCTGGCCTCGCTCACTTGCTGTACACAACGCTCTATACTCTGGGTGTGTGAGGGCCAGGCAGGGACATGCATGGGGTTGTCCAGGAAAGCTCTGACTTGAACATTGGTGAGGCTGCAGGTAGAGGGGCTCACTGCCAGCCTGGATGTTATCCAAGATCCTATGTAAGTCCAGTGAGGGTCTTGGCACCTAGATTAGCTTCCAGGAGTCTTCCTGACCCTGAAGGAATCGTCCTGCTTTGATTCGTCATGCCCAGATCCTCTCATAAGTCTCATATCCAAGATCTTTTTGACTGCCACTCTTCTCTCCTCCTCATCCTTACTGCAGAGCATTGTCTGCAGAACTGCCTCGGGATGAGCATACCAGGAAAATCTCCTCACAGTCTGCTCCACAATCTGAACAACCTTCCTTGGCTGACTCCTCAGGAGCTCAAGCTGGAAGAGAACATGCCTCGGACCTTCGGAGAACGATGACTTGGCCTTGGTGTTGAACCAATTTGGCAAGTAGACACTCACGATGAATTGGACAATAAGTCTCAGGTTGTGAAGCTGGTTCCCTTTCAGTTTATGATGAGCGACCCAAATTCTGCAGAACCTGAGAGCCGTTGTGAGCCACCTAGAATGTGAGACTGGACCTATCTGCAGGTAAGCAAGTCTATCAGGCATGACCCAGTTTTGATGGCACTGCAAATCATGTGTAACCATAGTACTGGTCGTACTCAATTCGTCAATGACAGTATGTGCAAGCTCAACGAGTGGAGGGCCAACTGTGATTTTTTCAAAGCTCGGATTTATTTCTAACTCAGTGGCAGAGTCCAGCATCTTGCCAAGAGGACCAGACCATCTGTTGTTTGAAAGAATCTCGCCATCCAGCTCCTGGATCAGATGTCTGAGTGGCAACTCGTTGGTGTGGAGGTCACAAACAATCCAGACCAGCTTCCTCCCAATCTTCCGCTCTATCCACTGTATGACCCCCCCTTGCCACCCTGTGTTCGTGTTGGTGCTGTCCCCTCCAATGGCCTGCAGGGTCTGTTCTACGTTCCTCTCTCTGAGCCAGTTCACAATGTTATCTGCCACTATCTCAGCTGGTTTCCTGATGTCATCTTTTCTCTGAGGAAATGCCACAAATACTTCCTCCTGGTTCACTGCAGCAGGAGTAGTGTTCCTCCTTCACCATGGCAGGGAACAACTTGTCAGAATTCCAACTTTCATGAACACTTTAGTGTCATCCCTTCTCCCATCAAAGAACAAACAATTGATTCCATTTTCTTTATCCCCTTATCAAACTCCTCTTCTAGGTTACTGACAAGTTTCTCCTGAGCTCTCCTTACTTTGTTATGATCTATCACCAGGTGAACATCATCAGGTGTTATCAAACCACCGTCAATCCAGGCAGCTGTTGCTATCTCTGCAGTTTCTCTGAGACCAGTGTGGTGTCGCATGCTGGCCAGAGCTATGCTCGGGATATCTTTCCTATTTCGAATCTTATGCCTGGAAGGTTTGGGATCATTATTTTCTGGGTTAGGGACAAAGTCACCATTCTCCTGGTCAGCACTCGGACCAGCCATGGGGAAGTCATTAAACTCTGAATCAGCTTGACTCCAATCATCGGCCTTTTTTACCTCACCCTGGGCCTTCTCAAGTCTCTTTTCCTCGGCAACTCTTCTCCTCTTCTGTCTCTCTGTGGCAGCCTCCTGTCTCTTGGACTCCGGAATATCTTGGCTAGAAATCATGAGAGCCCCTATACTGCCAGTCTTCTCTCTCTGTGCTTTGACAAATGCCAGTTCGATCACAGGAATCTTCAGTTCACGCTTGCAAATACAGGAGATGTGGGCCTCGGATTTACAGTCACGATCGCATCCAAACTCAGGACAGAGAACAATTGGGCACTTGCAAGTAATTATGTCAAATAACTGGTCCAGTTGCTTGGCAAAGCTGTCCTTAACTGCAAGTTTTCCTCTCCCAAGAGAGATATCTCTTGCCTTTTCCCAACTGGCTAGCAGTCTCACTAATCTTCTTCTGACTTGTTATGACTGGAGGCTTGAACTGAGCGTTAGCCAGAGTGTACTGTGCCAAGACAGCTTTGGTCATATCACTGGCAATGTCTTTGTTTGTGTAAGTTCTTTGGTTCTTTTCACTGATTTGCCTGATTATAACACCGTATCTCAAAGCATCTCTCAATGTAGGCAACTCCTACTTCAGGAGTTCTCTCCCAGACCCAAGATAGTGACTGAGATGGCTGGATTTTTGGTTCCTCGTCCTGACACAAGCAGCCATCGCAAATATTATCAACTTATAAATGCATCAGAATCTGAAACAGAAAAAAATATTGTTAGTTGGGTTGTTAAAGAATGAAGTCAGAAAGCAATGTTCACTATTTAATTGTAATGCACTAATGCAGCTGTACGTTAGATTTTCGATAAATTTCAAGCTAAAATTTACCTAGCAAAAGGTTGCAAAATATTGAAACTGAAATTATTTTCTGTTTATATACACTAAAATCTACCAAAAAAGTGATGGGCCATTAGTTTTAGCTGATCTTCCCTCCTATGACACACCCTATTATACATGATTATTATATAGTGTTGGGTCATTATACTGTATGTACTCTCATTAGTGTTGGGTCATTATAGTACTATCATCCTATATATAGCGTTGGGTCATTCAAACTCATCATGAAATATAATGTTAGGTTCAGCCGTACATGACAGTATAATGAGTCCCCTATTCTTCATCGTTTCCCATAACACACACCTGTAATAATAATAATGGGCAGGTGTGTCCGTTCATTGGCGAGGTATTAATAACTACTAAGGTGGTTTATAGCTCTTATTAATCGTTATAACTACACCCTATTACGAGGTGTGTGTGTGTGTGTGTGTGTGTGTGTGTGTGTGTGTGTGTGTGTGTGTGTGTGTGTGACAAGTCTAATATTAATACATTACCATTAATAATTTACAAAGTTAATAAACATAGTTATTATAATATTCTTAAAATTACAAAATTATTAAGGTAATAATTCATATCATAGTGTAAATGTTTCTATATTTTAATACACAATACAGAGAGCTCATGTCGCTGCTATGATGGAGACGTAAACAACGACACACAAACAAACAAACACTACTGGGCTAATGATCAACCTAACATTACTATAATTATCATATTACTGACTTACAATTCAACTGAGGTCGTATACAAAGTGTTAAAATCCTACAGTAATTTTTAACTTTCGTGAATAAAAATAATTAATAACATTCTGATATTTTGTGGACACCTTTACCCCTCTTCTTCCCTAGGTAGGTGTGGGAGTTGTGTGTACTGCCCCCTCACCACCCCTTCCCGTCACCTCACACTGTCCCCTCACCTACCACAGTCCCTCACCACCCCTCCCCACCACCACCTCCCTATCACCCCACTCCGCGTTGATACCTACCTGGAGCGACATCGATTTACAATAATGAATTGACTTGACGGCATAAATATTTCAGTGTCTCGAACCGTATGAGGCAGTGTCCCCTGTCCACACACACACACACACACACACACACACACACATACATGTAGGAAATACAAGCGTGAGTCAGTGAAGGTAAGTACTGCTATGATCCTTGGAGAGAGAGAGAGAGAGAGAGAGAGAGAGAGAGAGAGAGAGAGAGAGAGAGAGAGAGAGAGAGAGAGAGAGATTTCAGCTGTCTTGTTGTTCTCCTGTCATCTGTCTACATCTGTCTGTCTATCTCTCGTTTAACACGTGACGTCACACCGGATGCTGTTCTGGATGATGCGTCACACACACACACACACACGTGACGGTACATATAAGGACAAGGTGTACATGTTGTTGTTATCACACCTTGTACATATGTGTGCACCAGGGGGGGTGGGGGATGGACCCACGTGTCTGTCTGTCTGTCTGTTGGTCTTTATCAATTGTTTAGTTAAGTATGTATGTATGTATGTATGTATGTATGTATGTATGTATGTATGATGTATGTATGTATGTATGTATGTATGTATGTATGTATGTATGTATGTATGTATGTATGATAGAGAGAAATGAATGAAAGAAAGAAGTGGAGTAGAGAAACAGTACCATGTGACATAGTGACATGGCTTAGAAATAAAGAAGACTATTATTATTAACAGTAGTTGTAGTACTTATTTACAAGGATATAAAAACAAAACAACGGGTAATTTTTTTTTCAATTTTATTGATTTTTTTACATATCAGTTAAGGCAGGGCACCTTGGGGACTCGAACAACAAATCCTGTAAAACTACCAGTAGGTTTGCGGGACTTCTTTGGTGTTATATCCTTGGGCCACCCGTTCTCCTGGGGTACCTGGGTGGGCTTGCGGGGCACACGTTGACGGGGTTCTCTCTGGGGCTTGGGTGTAAGGGAAGCCAAAGCATGGTTGGGCTTGCGGGGCACTCGTTGACGGGGTTCTCTCTGGGGCTTGGGTGTAAGGGAAGCCAAAGCATGGTTGGGCTTGCGGGGCACTCGTTGACGGGGTTCTCTCTGGGGCTTGGGTGTAAGGGAAGCCAAAGTATGGTTGGGCGTGCGGGGCACTCGTTGACGGGGTTCTCTCTGGGGCTTGGGTGTAAGGTAAGCCAAAGTTTGGCTGCTTTCTTCAGCTTCAACCAACTCCAGCCATGAGAGGCTGGAGCTGGTGAAACAAGAGATGTCCAATTTCTCAAAGTAAGTCATAACGACAACTTACCCTTGACCAGCAGTTCTTCTTCTGAGGTCAAGTTGAAATTCGGCCACGAACTTCAAAATCTTGCGAAAAAAGAATTAATGAGGTTGGAACATTGCCAAGTAGGTGAGACGTAAAGTAGTTTTATAGTGAAGTGAGTACTGATTGGTGTAGATGCTTATAGAGCCTTATAGTGAGGTGAAAAGTGAAGATATTGTGTATAGTGACTTATGGTGAGGTGAATAGTGAAGATGTTGTGTATAGTACCTTATGGTGAAGTGAATAGTGAAGATGTTGTGTATAGTGCCTTATAGTGAAGTGAATAGTGAAGATGTTGTGTATAGTGCCTTATAGTGAAGTGAATAGTGAAGATGTTGTGTATAGTGCCTTATAGTGAGTGAATAGTGAAGATGTTGTGTATAGTGCCTTATAGTGAGGTGAATAGTGAAGATGTTGTGTATAGTGCCTTATAGTGAAGTGAATAGTGAAGATGTTGTGTATAGTGCCTTATGGTGAAGTGAATAGTGAAGATGTTGTGTATAGTGCCTTATGGTGAAGTGAATAGTGAAGATGTTGTGTATAGTGCCTTACAGTGAAGTGAATAGTGAAGATGTTGTGTATAGTGCCTTATAGTGAAGTGAATAGTGAAGATGTTGTGTATAGCGCCTTATAGTGAAGTGAATAGTGAAGATGTTTTGTATAGTGCCTTATAGTGAAGTGAATAGTGAAGATGTTGTGTATAGTGACTTATAGTGAAGTGAATAGTAAAGATGGTGTGCATAGTGCCTAATGGTGAAGTGAATAGTGAAGATGTTGTGTATAGTGCCTTATAGTGAAGTGAATAGTAAAGATGGTGTGTATAGTGCCTTATAGTGAAGTGAATAGTGAAGATGTTTATTGTGCCTTATAATGAAAAGAATAGTGAAGATGGTGTGTATAGTGCCTTATAGTGAAGTGAATAGTGAAGATGTTGTGTTTTTACCTTATAGTGAAGTGAATAGTGAAGATGTTTATTGTGTCTTATAGTGAAGTGAATAGTGAAGATGTTTATTGTGTCTTATAGTGAAGTGAATCGTGAAGATGTCGTGTATAGTGCCTCGCCAATTGCACTGGTTAACCATTACCCCGGAATACGATCTGCAAATCGATTAACATCCAGGCACTTACACACCCACCCACAGACCCAGCCTCACAAAACCACCCACACGCCCCCACCCACAGCTAGACGAAAACGCGGGCATAGTGAGTAAGGGGAAGGAAGTTAAACAAACAAGTGAAATGTACCAATGAGGGACCTGTTTACTAACACACACACACACACACACACACACACACACACACACACAGGTTATGGTCAACTACAGAAAATTTTTGATTACAGACAATCACACTAACAAAACAATTGCTCATTACTATATATCCTTCCGTTCTTCCCTTCCCCTCTCCCTCTTCTTCTTTCTCCTCCTCCTTCTCTTCTCCCACTGGTAGAGAGAGATGGTGTGTGTGTGTGTGTGTGTGTGTGTGTGTGTAGAACCATTCGTACGCCTACAAATTTGCCAGACATTGACCCTGGAAGCTGACCTCTTTCAGTGGATCTTGAACGCCCACAACAACGCCCCTCCCCCCCCACAACAGCCTCTCTCTCTCTCTCTCTCTCTCTCTCTCTCTCTCTCTCTCTCTCTCTC
>NW_024727438.1:0-20000 GCF_018991925.1 Homarus americanus
ATACTTCAGTTACGTATTGCTATCCAATTAACGACCAACATCAATGGTATCAGGACATAATTGCATGATGACGATAACTAAGTGATATTTTCCTGCACAAAACTGTAAAAAAAGGAGGGGAAATACCTCATGTGACCCGGCGCAAGGAGGATATGATCAATAGTCACCACAGTTTTTCATAATCGTAATTAATTTTTCATGGTAGAACTTATTTCATGGATCACCTGTAGATTAACCACAACCCCCCTCGCCAGATTATTTCACCAGATGCTGAAACACCATAACACTAACCTAACCTAAATTATCCTATCTAACCTAATCTAACCTAACCTAACCAATCTTAACATACCTTACCGTAACCAAACTCATCTACAACCTAATCTAGCTCACCCCAGGTAGCGTTGGCGTGTTTAAACCCTCAGGTAAATTAAGCTAGACGGAGGGAGATGGAGGTGGGGGGTGGCTGTGTCAAGTGGTCTATTTTATTTACGTTAAAAATCAAAGTAAGGTATGTTCCATGGGGCAATCGAGTGCAGTACCATGCATGCTGCCTCCTTGTACACCGAGGGCTTAGTATACAGTGTGGCTATGAGACACTGACTGTCTGTCTGTCTGTGTCTGTCTGTCTGTCTGTCTTCTCGTGTGTAGTCTACCATACAGGCTTCCTCTTCATAAGCTGTCTGTCAGTGACTCAGTCTTGGGTAAGGTTCATCTGACTCAATTTCGGACAAGACTTCTCAAAGTGAGGAACATTGTTTTTTGTTGACTTCAAGGATAAAATGTCGTAGAGTTGAAATCATAAGGTATTACTCTCTGTAAGACCTTCATATTATTACCATTTCTATTATTATTATTATTATTATTATTATTATTATTATTATTATTATTATTATTATTATTATTGTTATTATTATTATTATTATTATTGTTATTATTATTATTGTTATTATTGTTGTTGTTATTGTTGTTGTTGTTGTTGTTATTATTATTATTATTATTATTATTATTATTATTATTATTATTATTATTATTATTATTATTATTATTATTATTATATATTGAAGGAGGAAGATTATTGAAGAAAACTGTTTCCAGCTAAAAATCATAACCTACATAACGATACAACTACAACAACAACAACAACACACAACAACAAACAATAACAATCATCATTATTGTCAGTCACTGAAGAAAAAAAAAATCACATCTTATAAATAATAAAACAATATAAACTTGTGCTTATACTTCATCATTATTGTAGAGTTGTGAACAATATTTTGACAGGTAGTAATTTATAGGTGATATACGACTGTTATAGCTGCTCTCACACACACACACACACACACACACACACACACACACAACACACACACGACTAAACCTCTCAACCACTTTCAATAATCAATAAGAAGCAAGAAATAAATAAATAACTATGAAGAAATTGTTTTTGTACATATATATTTACTTCTCACAGTAAAGAACAGTTAACTACTTCTGAAAGAACACTACGGAACAGTCCTCTTGATACAGACACTGAAATGGTTTAAAGTCACATTACTGTAACACCAGACGGTCCCACCCCACCCCCACCCCATGTATCCTGCCAAGTGATACGACATTTTAAAAACCACGGAATGGAAGTGGAGAGAAATGATAAAAGATGAGAATAGACAAAAGGGTGGCTGAGTCTGCATCGTCTATCAGCCGATGGAGAAGTGAACCAGGGGTGAGAATGTTCAGGAAGACAGTCTGGGTACAGCGACCATTGGTGAGAGAGGGGAAGAGGGGAGACAGAGGGGAGGAGGAGACAGATGGGGGGGGGAAAGACAAAGGAGAAGGAGAGGTAAACAGAGACTACAGAGAAAAGAGAGAATGGGGGGGGTGAAAGAGAGACTTATGGAAGAGAGAGAAGAGACAGAGATGGAGGAAGAGACTGAAAATTGGAGAGAGGGAGACAGGTAAATAGTTGGGTGTGAGAGAGCTGAGAAAGAAAAAGGAATGAGAAGGACTAAAGAAAGGGAATAAAGAAAGAGGGACAAAAAGGGAATAAATGAAAGATAGAGGAGTGAGGAAAGGAAAGGATTTAAGAAAAGAAGAAAAAGTGAAAAAGGTGTGAAAGAAGAAGGGAAAGAAAAAGACGGCTGGAAATAAAGTGTCAATATCAGTAAACGAGAGCGAAAACCAAACAACAAAACCGAAAAAATATACGAATATTGAAGACTGGAATAACGACCAAAACACAAAGAATAAAAAGAAGGAGGAGGAAAAATGGGAAGAAGAGGGAGAGGGGGAATAAGGAGGGGAGGAGGAAGAGGGGGGTAGAAAAAAGGGAGAAGTGGGAGGAGAGGAGGTGAGGAGAGAGAATAGGAGAGGGAAGAGACGAGAAGGGAGGGCGGTCACGCAGGATATAAATTCCCAAATGTGACGACAGATTCGAGGCTTCAGGGGAGGAGGAGGAGGAGGTTTAGGGAGGAGGAGGAAGAGGAGGAGTTTAGGGAGGGTAGGAGGAGGAGAAAGAAGGGAAAAAGAAGGAAAGAAGAAGGAGACAATTAGGATATGCTGGAGTCCTAATGAAAATAGGGATTCTCACTTAGGAAAGAATAGGATAAGACATCAACAACCTTAGCTGCATTAATCCTTAACATCGTGGGGGAACATCAGAGGTTTCTGAGAGAGAGAGAAAGGACTTGGACTTTTTTCCAGATATAATGCGTGAAACCTTTCCAACATTTAATAACATAACTCTAGTGAATAAGAGTGCTGGAACACCTTAACCATCAAGACCCCCCTGGATAAACTTACCTAACAAGAGCCCTGGAACAAAACAAACAACAAGAGTCCTGGAACAACTTACAGAACAAAGCAGCTGGAACAACTTGAAAGACAAAAAGTTCTGGAACACATCATGCCCCAGAAGGCTTCCAGCACCTCTCTAAAACTTTTATAAGTACGGGAAAGTTTGGCACCCAGTTAGGTTTGGTTAGGTTAAGTTAGGTTAGGTTGGGTTGGGTTAAGGTACTAAGACAGGTGGGGAGTTAGGACAGAATAAGGTAGGTTAGGGGAGGGTATGGAAGAGGAGGGTAAGGTAAGAGAAGTTTGGTTAGGTTAAGGTAGGTCGGGCACCCAAGAAATGCAATATGTACTCTCTCTCTCTCTCTCTCTCTCTCTCTCTCTCTCTCTAATACACACACACACACACAACCTGGAACACTCTTACACACATCTCTCAGTGTCTCGGTGCGTAGGATCCAATTTCACAAATATCCGTTTTCCTGCATCGGTGTGTGTGTGTGTGTGTGTGTGTGTGTGTGTAATATATAATATATAATTAACGGTTTATTGAAAGAGCTTGGCAGAGCTGAAAATATACAGTTACATATTTGGGGAATGGGTTACGAATTACAAATAATATACAAGTGACATAAGTACAAATAAGACATATAGTAACTAGATGGGATCAGCTCAAAATACAGTTCATTTCAACATAGTGACAGCGTAGGGAGCAGTGTTTACTGGAGTGAATACACTGATTTATTACATGTTATTGATAATTTTAACAATGTGTGTGTGTGTGTGTGTGTGTGTGTGTGTGTGTGTGTGTGTGTGTGTATTAGCTAATGGAAGACACTTAATATAAAAAGTTATATAAAAAAGTTGTACAAAAGTAAAGGAAATTCAATAGTGTGACGTCATTCGGAGAGACAATTAGGGGTCAGGTAAATATAGACGAGACTAAGAAGCAAACACCTGGGCACTGTCTCCTCCCTATTGGTGGATATACGACCTATTTTGTCTCGCTATTCATCTGTCTCTCCTCAAATTTTCCTCCCAGTATCTGTCTCTTTATCTCTCCTTTCATCTCTCTTCCAGTATATTTCTATTTCTCCTGTCATCTCTCTCCTAGCGTCCATTTCTCTCCCCTCCCATCTCCCTCCTACTCACCCTGGTCCTACTCCTCCCTCCTCCTAGTCACACATCTCCTCCTCTCTTCTCTCCCTAGCAAGATTCCCCGTCCTACCTTCCTCCCTCCCTCCCCAACAGCACTTTTCCCTCCTTCCTTCCTCCTCCCTCCCTCCCTCCTCCTCCCTCCCTTCCTTCCCTCCCCCCTCCTCCCTCCCTTCCTTCCCTTCCCTCCCTCCTCCTTCCTTCCCCCCTAGCACACTCCTCCTCCCTCCGTGGTGATTCCCACCCTTTACAAAAGATTGGTGAAAAGTTCAACATTCTGCAGTTTTTCTTTTTCTGATTTTTTTTTCTTTTTTTCCGTGTGAGGCTGTACGTCCCAGGAGGCACACAAAACTTCAGGCATCACCAACAAGGCGAACAGCTACGCCAACACAGGCACTCACCAATGGCAGTATGAGCTACAACCAGTGGGTGACATTCCTAGGATCACAACACACTTCTACCTCCTGATTATTATTATACCATATTTGTCACCTTCCATAACCCACATCTCTCCTCCCAAATAACCTCTCAATCTATAATTCCCATACCATCTCTTACATCCCATTAAACCACATCCCAAACCTCCCTCATCCCACAACCCACATCTTTCCTCAAAACACCCCCCCCCCACCCACCACAATCCTTACCTTTACGAATGAACCACAACATCAACAACCACCACCACCACTACCACCACAACAACAACAATCATCACAAGAACAGCCTACCACCACCACCACCACCACCACACCACCACCACAACCAACAACAAAACCACCACAACAACCACAACAATAAAGCAATACAAGTAACTGGTGGTGTGAAGGTGTCAACAGATGCAAATGTTCAGCATGTTGGTTGATTAGCGAGTAAACAACCATAATCAGGCTTGGGAAGTATTGGTTGAGTGGTATAAAGAACCTTGCAGGTGTCTCATTAACCAGAAATCAGTAATTACCCTAAGCAATGTTAAATTACCATACCAATTATACCTGGGGTTATGTCTGGTAAGGTAAGGCATTAATTTTCGATCACTTTGGATTACGTGTCTTGGTGTGTTCCGACGGTGGCAGAGTACTAGAGGTGATGTCTCTGCCAACATACCATCACTATCTGCAAGGTGCCACCACTATTACCTGTCCTTCAGTACCACCACTATTACCTGTCTCTCAGTGCCACCACTACCACCTACCTCCAGTGCCACAATCTCCCTGAAGAGCGTCACCACAAAGACGACGTGAGACCAGCACCACTATCCTTCTCTTGTTACTTGAAATCAAATCAGTGTGTGCCATCACCACCTCCACTACCACCATCACCACCCCCCTACCACCATCACCCCGCTACCACCATCACCACCCCGCTACCACCACCACCACCACCACCACCACCACCACCACCACTACCCACCACCACCACCACCTTCACCACCATCACCACCACACCACCAACACACTCCACTACCACCACCACCACCACCTTCACCACCATCACCACCCCCTTTACCCACCTCTACCACCACCACCACCACCACCACCACCACCATCCACCCACCCCGCTACCACCACCACCACCACACACCCCACCACCACCACCACCACCACCTCCCACTACCACCACCACCTCCACTGCCACCACCACCACCTTCACCACCATCTTCTAAGATGAAGTGCTGATCGGATAAGGTACAAGAGACTCATCAACCTGACGGCAATACCCACACTCATACACCCATACCCACATCCACACCCATACCACATCTCCACCACACCTCCTTGTCCAAGATCAAGAGGGACCACCGAATATCTCAACTCTCCTCTCTCTCAAGTAATAAACATCTCCCCTCCTCCCCTCCTCCTATTATTCTCATACACCAGCAACTCCTCACACTGTCAGCCCCCACCTTTTATAACCTAAGCAATAAGCATTTTCACCCATTCTCCCCTCTATCTCCCTCATGCCTCCTCTATAACCACCCCGCCTGATCTCTTAAGCAATAGCCATTACACACTCTCTCTCTCTCTCTCTCCCCGGTCGCTTCTTCCCTTATCCCACCTCTATCCTTCTTCCCTTCCCTCTATATTTTACCTCCTCCTCCTCTTCCCTCTTCTCCCCTCTTCCTTCTTCTCTCCCTTCTTCTCCTCCCCTCTTCTCCTCCTCTCTTCCTCTCCTCCCCCTTCTTCCTCCCTCTCTTCCTCTCTCCTTTTCTCTTCCCTTCTCCTCCTCTCTTCCCTCTTTCCTCCCTCTTCTCCTCCCCTCTTCCCTCTTCTCCTCTCTCCTCCTTCCCTCTTCTCCCTCTCTCTCTCTTCCCTCTTCCCTTCTCTTCCTCTTCTCCCTCCTCTTCCTTTTTCTCCCTCCTCTTCCTCCTCTCTTCTCCTCCTGCTTCTTCTTCTCCCTCTTTTTCTCCTCCCCTCTTCCCTCTTCTCTTCCCCTCTCTCCTTCTCTTCTCTTCTCCTTTTCTCTTCCTCTTCTCCTCCTCCTTCCCTCTTCTCCTCCCCCCTTTGTCCTCCTTCTTCTCCTCCTCTTCCCTTCTTCTCCTCCCCCTCTTCCCCTCTTCTCCTCCCTCTTCTCTCCCCTCTTCCCTCTTCTCCTCCTCTCTTCCTCTTCCCCTCTTCTCCTCCTCTCTTCCCCTCTTCTCCTCTCTTCTCTTCCCCTCTTCTCCTTCTCTCTTCCCTCTTCTCCTTTTCTCTTCTTCTTCTCCTCCTCTCTCTTCTCCTTTTCTCTCCCTCTTCTCCTCCCCTCTTCTCCTCTCTCTTCCTCTCCTCCCCTTCTTCTCCTCCCCTCTTCCTCTTCTCTTCCCTCTTCTCCTCCTCTTCCCCTCTTCTCCCTTTTCTCTTCCCTCTTCTCCTCTTCTCTTCCCTCTTCTCCTCCCTCTTGTCCTCCCTTCTTCTCCTCCCCTCTTCCCTCTTCTCCTCCCCTCTCCCCTCTTCTCTCCCTCTTCTCCTCCTCTTCCCTCTTCTCCTCCTCTCTTCCCTCTCCTCCCTCTTCCTCCTTCTTCTCCTCTTCTCCTCTCTTCCCTCTTCTTCCCTTCTTCTCCTCCCTCTTCTTCTTCTTCCCTCTCCTCCCCTTCTTCTCCTCCTCTCTTCCCTCTTCTCCTTTTCTCTTCCTCTTCTCTCCTCTCTTCCCTCTTCTCTCCCTCTTCTCCTCCTCTCTTCCCTCTTCTCCTCCCCTCTTCTCCCTCCTCTCTTCCCTCTTCTCCTCCCCTCTTCTCTCTCTCTTCCCCCTCTCCTCCCCTTCTTCTCCCTTCTCTCTTCCCTCTTCTCCTTCTCTCTTCCTTCTTCTCCTCCCTCTCTTCTCCTTTCTCTCCCCTCTTCTCCTCCCCTCTTCTCCTCCTCCTTCCCTCTTCCCTCCCCTCTTCTCCTCCCCTCTTCCCTCTTCTCTTCCCTCTTCTCCTCCTCTCTTCCCTCTTCTCCTTTTCTCTTCCCTCTTCTCCTCCTCTCTTCCTCTTCTCCTCCCCTCTTGTCCTCCCTTCTTCTCCTCCCCTCTTCTCCTTCTCCTCCTCTCTTCCTCTCCTCCCCTTCTTCTCCTCCTCTCTTCCCTCTCTCCCCTTCTTCTCCTCTCTCTTCCCTCTTCTCCTTTTCTCTTCCCTCTTCTCCTCCTCTCTTCCTTCTCCTCCCCTCTTCTCCTCCTCTCTCTTCCCCTCTTCTCCTCCTCTTCTCCTCCTCTCTTCCCTCTTCTCCTCCCTCTTCTCCTCCTCTCTTCCCTCTCCTCCCCCCTTCTTCTCCTTCTCTCTTCCCTCTTCTCCTTTTCTCTTCCTTCTTCTCCTCCTCTCTTCTCCTTTCTCCCCCTCTTCTCCTCCCCTCTTCTCCTCCTTTCTTCCCTCTCCCCTCCCCCTTCTTCTCCTCCTCTTCTCCTCCTCTCTTCCCTCTTCTCCTCCCCTCTTCTCCTCCTCTCTTCCCCTCTCCTCCCCTCTTCTCCTCCTCTCTTCCCTCTCTCCCCCTTCTTCTCCTTCTCTCTTCCCTCTTCTCCTTTTCTCTTCCTTCTTCTCCTCCCTCTCTTCTCCTTTCTCCTCCCCTCTTCCTCCCCTCTTCTCCTCCTCTCTTCCTCTCCCTCCCCCTTCTTCCCTCCCCTCTTCCCTCTTCTCTTCCCTCTTCTCCTCCTCTCTTCCCTCTTCTCCTTTCTCTTCCTCTTCTCCTCCTCTCTTCCCTCTTCTCCTCCCCTCTTGTCCTCCTTCTTCTCCTCCCTCTTCCTCTTCTCCTCCTCTCTTCCCTCTCCTCTTTTTCTCTTCCCTCCCTTCTCCTCCTCTCTTCCCTCTTCTCCTTTCTCTTCCCCTCTTCTCCTCCTCTCTTCCTCTTCTCCTCCCCTCTTGTCCTCCTTCTTCTCCTCCCCTCTTCCCTCTTCTCCTCCTCTCTTCCTCCCCTGATATATTAGACACCGTGAATACAGATTGTACCCACTGGTGACCTTGTACCCTAAGAAGACGGCTTTTATAATATTCTCTCTCTCTCTCCTTTCATTCCTTCCATCTTTCTTTCCCCCACTTTACTCTTTTCTTCTCCTTCTTTCCTTCCTTCCTTACTCTTTTCTTCTTCTTTCCCCTTTCTTCTCCTTCTTTCCTTCCTGCTTTACTCTTTTCTTCTCCTTCTTTCTTTCCTTCCTTCCTCCGTTACTTCCTTTCTCCTTTCTACCTAAAGTCTGTATTCAGGTTATATTTGGGACATCTTACGATCAAGAAAATTCCTCATTCAGTCCCTCTTCCGCCCGCCCACCGCCCACCAACCCACCCCAACACAGCCCACTCATCTCCTATCCATTCACAAACTCCATCTCCTTCCTGTTCCATCCAACCCACCTACTTGCCATCCAACCATCCCATTCACCTCCTCCCTCTTCCACCACACCCACCTCCACCTCTCATTCAATGTCTCCTCCACCCAACCGTCCACCGTGTCCTACCTGCTGTCTCCTCCGCCCAACCACCCACTGTCTCCATTCAACCACCCACTGTCTCCTCAGCCCGCCCATCCACCCACATTCTTCTCCACCCATCCACCCACCGTCTCCCCTATCTCCCACCCAACGTCTCCTCCGCATATCCACCCACCTACCGCCTTCTCCACCCTGAAGGCGGACGATATGAAATGCAAAACCATTTTCCCTTCAAAGCACGGGGGTGGGGAGCTGAGGTTTTCATAAAGCCTTCCTTCCTGTTCCTCCTCCTCCTCCTTCCTTCGTCAGGTGCATATTCTCCCCTTCCTCCTGTTCCCCCTTCTTCCTCCGTCAAGTGCATGTTCTCCTCCTCTTCCTACTTTTTCCTCCGTCGAGTGGGTGTTCTCCTGTTTTTCCTCTTTCCTCCGTCGGCACGTGACCTCCTCCTCCTCCTCCATCGGGTAGGTGTCCCTCTATCCTCGTTGTCTGAGCAAAAAGGCTGAAGGAGATCCCCCATTGGTGTGTACGACGACGGAGGTTCCTTACTGAACTTCCCGCTGGAGTTCTCTCACAGCTGGTGCCTTGGTCTCTGCGTTCTCTCACAGCTAGTGCCTTGGTCTCTGCGTTCTCTCACAGCTGGTGCCTTGGTCTCTGCGTTCTCTCTAGCTGGTGCCTTGGTCTCTGCGTTCTCTCACAGCTGGTGCCTTGGTCTCTGCGTTCTCTCACAGCTGGTGCCTTGGTCTCGCGGTGTTCTCTCATCAGAAGACGCATTTCTTCGCGTTCTGGATGAAGAAATTTGGAACGTGTCTTCTAGAATTCTCACAGCTCCTGGAACTCTTAACACTTCTTGACCATCACCCGGAGATAGTCTTAGCGTCCTCCCTCATAACTTTCTCCTCCATGCCCCCCACCTGGCCATCTCCTCCCTGCCCCCCATGTGGCCATCTCCCTGCCCTCCACCATTCCATCACCACCTTGCCCCCACCTGGTCATCCCTTCACCTGACCCCTCACGACCAGCCAACGCCCACGGTCCGCCCTTCTCCCTGACCACCCCATCCTCCCACTTGACCACCCCCCACCATCCTCCCCACTCCCTGACCACCCCCACCATCCTCCCCTCCAACGGATATTCGCGTTAAGAGAAAAATGTTGTACACTCGCGCCCCGGTGTTGCCATTTTTCACTCACTTTACTGAAACACAGCAATGAAATTCGCTTTTAGCATTGTGCTGCCACAGCCCGCCTCACCACGGTACTACATGGTTTGGCTTTTCCACCATTTCAATTTTAGAACAATTTCCTTGAGAAGAAAATCTTAACTTTCTTCAATTATATGCTGGTTGAAGCTATTCTCACATCCCACTGGTGTCTACCCCAGTAAAATGTCCGATTGGAGAGGAGAGGGAAGAGGAAAATACACGTAACTTACAAACCCACACATGATCTAATATGACATTGACCCTCTCTGTTGTCTGTACAGCGATCACCTCCCCACTCAATCACGACACAGATTCTAAAAGCTGTGTTAAAACAGATTTTACCTTATGGGTATGTAAAGGGACATCTGAATGACTTTAAACTAAGACGCAAAGCTTGAGGCCAAAATGGAGTCCAAATTGCACTAAGACTCGACACCTGATTATATGTATTTAATTTAATCCAGAGTTATGTCAGGATAAAAACTCTCCCTTTTAGCTTCGCCATTCACCTGTGTGTTTCATTCTCGGCCACCCACACACACACACACACACACCCACACACCAACACGCACCACTTACACACGCACACACACACACACACACTTGGCCTCGCACATCCAGCAGCTAACACCCTCCGACGACTGCATAACGACACACCCAACTACCAATACCGCACTACAAGAGACGAATGTAAATTGTGGCGAACCCATACACGCCCACACTGTCGGTGTCCTGGGCCTTCCTTAACCTCCTTAACCTGTCGACCTCCTCAACTTCCCTCCAACCTCCTAAACCTCTATCTTAACATCACTACTGTCGACCTTCCTACTTCTACTAACGTCAAACTTCTCAACTTCGATCGAGCTAATCGACCTCTAATGACCTCCTCATCCTTATACCACTAATGTCGACCTCCTTATCCTCCCTCTACGCCTTTAACTAATACCTAATACTCACTCCCTTTCACGTTACCTCCACCTCGCACCTCGTTCCGTAGTTGTCTCATCGTATTTACCTTGACTAGACGAGAGAGAAAATCCTCTACAATCCCCTGGTGATTAATTCTCTGAACCTTGAGCCCGCCCACCGTTTAAATCCCCCACACATCACTCTCACTCTATGTAAATATTCACACCAGTTGGTTCGTCTCTGGGATAGGTCATGAGGCCCAGTTCTCATAAGCCATATTATATTTAGCTCAGATGAACTGGCCCCAGTTCTAATGGGATCCCAGTTCTAATGGGCCCTAGTTCAAATAACATCAATTCAAAGAGGAGCGAAATCGTATGAGGTTTGCAGTAATTATAATGGACAATTGAACATCGATTTTATAATAATAATACACACACAATAATAATAATAATAATAATAATACAACCAAACTAAACTGTAGAAATAAACCAGTAAACAATTATATTACACTAACTAAATCCAGCCACCCGAGTTTCCAAAGCAACAACAAAGCGACTGACTCCCCCTTGACACAGCCACCACACCCAGTCACAACTCCTTCCACCAGACAGTTCAGGAGGAGCACATTATCTTTACCAGCACGAATGAAAGGTATCTCTGCCCATTTTTTCACCCACCCTTTTCTGGTTTCGTTTTATCAGTTCTAGTTCAGATTTTTTTGGTCATTTCCAATTACCTTCATCACCCAGAAGCTCTAATTCACTCTTTTATAATTATCTATCCTTATTTTTTTCATGACTTCATTATATGATATCTTTAGTTATTTTACTATATATTATTAATTTTTTTCTTGTTCTGTTGTTGTCACCAAGTCTAGGGTTTCAATATTCCCCAAATAAATATGGATTCGTCAGGAACCAAGAAAACCCAAGTAATCAGTATGCTGTATCCGCAACGCCCCTAACAGGCACATGGGACATACTTTCTCACGTTTTTCCAATCCTTCAAAAGTAATATAATCCCCAATCCCTCTCACGTCCCACATCCCTTACTCCTCACCACCTCCTCCCTCACCACAATGCCTCACTTCCATCACCTCACCCTTCCTCGACACAAAGCTTCACTTTTATCACCCCTCCTCACCCCATCTCCTCACTTTCTCACCACCTCTCACCTCACCACAAAACCCCACTTTCATTACCTCCCTCACTTCTTCCCCTCATCCCCAAAACCTCCACTTATTCGCTCCTTAACGCCGCCTCAACCCTCCCCCATCACTCTCACACCTCCCTCAGACAGAGGTTGGACGCAGGTGTATCTATTTCACTCTCTTCATCTGCACTGCTCTTGGAAGTGTGAGGCAGTATCTTAGTATGGGGCAGCATCTTCGTGTGGGGCAGCGTCTTAGTGTGAGGCAGTCTTGTGTGGAGGTCTTAGTGTAAGGCAGCGTCTTGGGGAGGCAGCATATTGTGTGAGGCAGCGTCTTTGGTGTGAGGCAGCGTCTTAGTATGAGGCAGCGTCTTGGTGTGAGGCAGGTCTTAGTGTGAGGCAAGGTCTTAGTGTGAGGCAGCATATTGGTGTGAGGCAGAGTCTTGGTGTGAGGCAGCGTCTTGGGTGTGAGGCAGCGTCTTGGTGTGGAGGCGCGTCTTGGTGTGAGGCAGCGTCTTCAGCGTGTGGTAGGCAGCGTCTTGAGTGTGAGGCAGCGTCTTAGTGTGAGGCAGCATATTGAGTGTGAGGCAGCAGCGTCTTGAGGCAGAGTTGGTGTGAGCAGCGTCTTGATGTGAGGCAGCGCGGTGTGAGCAGCGTCTTGGTGTGAGGCAGCGTCTTGGTGTGAGAGCAGCATCTTGGGTAGTGAGGCAGCGTCTTGGTGTGAGGCAGCGCCTTGGTGTGAGGCAGCGTCAGCGTTGGTGTGAGTCTTGGTGTGAGCAGCAGCGGTGTGAGCAGCGTCTTGGTGTGAGGCAGCGTCTTGGTGTGTGAGCAGCGTTTTGGTGTGAGGCAGCGTTTGAGTGTGGCAGCGTCTTGGTGTGAGAGCAGCGTCTTGGTGTGAGGCAGCGTCTTGGTGTGAGGCAGCGTCAGCGTTTTAGTGTGAGGCAGCGCTTGGTGTGAGGCAGCGTCTTGGTGTGAGCAGCGTCTGGTGTGCGTCTTGGTGTGAGGCAGCATCTTAGTGTGAGCAGGTCTTGGTGTGAGGCAGCAGTCTTGGTGTGGAGGCAGCATCTTGGTGTGAGGCAGCGTCTTGGTGTGAGGCAGCGTCTTGGTGTGAAACAGCGTCTTGGTGTGAGGCAGCAGCGTCTTGGTGTGAGAGCAGCGGCGGGTGAGCAGCGTCTTGGTGTGAGGCAGCGTCTTGGTGTGAGGCAGCGTCTTGGTGTGAAGAACAGTGTGAGCAGCGAGCAGCGTCTTGGTGTGAGCAGCGTCTTGGTGTGAGGCAGCGTCTTGGTGTGAGAGCAGCGGCTTGGTGTGAGGCAGCGTCTTGGTGTGAGGAGCAGCGTCTTGAGGCAGCGTCTTGCAGGTATCTCCAATCCTCTTAGGGTGATACTGGGTTGTTTGCTCTCTAGTGAGGGGACGTGGGGAAGGGTGACTGAGGGAGGAGAGTGAGGAGGAGAAGAAGGAAAGGGAGATGGAGGGAGGAAGAAGAGGAAGGGGGAGACAGATGGAGGAGAGGGATTAAGGGGGGGAAAAGGTGAGGGAGGAAGAGATGAGGGAGGAGTGGGGGATGTGAGTAGGAGAGGAATGAAGGGGGGGATGAGGGAAGGCTGACAGATAGCTGTGACAAGGTGAAGGTAAGTCATCTTAACTTTACCTTAACTTTACGAACCAAATTGAAGTATAGAAAATTTGGGATGACCTGAAGATTAGCAACTATAGCTTATTTTGCCTGATGATTAAACACACTAATGCTACCTGGGGGCTTAGATATGAGGAAGAGGATTATAGGGAGGGAGATTATGGAAAGAGGAAAATTGTAAAGAGGAAGATTTTGGGAAGGAGGAAGATTAATGGAAGGAGAAGGAGGAAGATTATAGGGACAAGGAAGATTAAAGAGTGGAAAAAGTTGTAGAAGTGAAACAATTTCCTCGTTTATATTGTAGAATTTGGTGGCAGCGGTGGGATACTGACAATAAACGGTATATCATTGCACACTTCCCTATGATGCCAGTGTTTGTGTTTACTATCATTGCTTAATTCTATCATTAATTCTTTAATAGTAGTAGTAGTAGTAGAGTATGATAACTATACAACTAGTAGCAGTATGGTCGCTATACAGTTATGACAAATATAAACTTCAAAGTCTTATACACTCTCTGAATATGGACAAAAAAAACACAACAGTTGAAGTTCACAAAGAAGCGCTGAATACCAGAAAAAGAAAAATATCAAACACTTCCTTTTTCTTTTGCATTACTATGTCGGCTTGTCTCAGGGGTCTCGAACCTCCAGCTGAGACTCCATCAAAGCTGAAGATCATATGGAAAAAATTGGTTTTGTTAGGGGGATGCAGGAAAAATAATGTAACCAAACGTGCTGTATGTTGAAGGCTGGCAAAAGACTTGTTTAAAGTGACGCAAATAGTGATAAAAACTAAAGGTAGGGAATCGGTGTTAAAGAGAGAGGAGGAATAGGAACAATGAAGACCTTTAAAAGATACGATGAATAATAATGAACTGAGGGATGGTATAACTTTAAGAGAAAGAAAGAAAGAAAGACGACAATACAATTAGAACCCAGTGCCCATACTTGGTCTGAGACTACAAGCGGCAATCGTCACTTCTACCACTTCTGCCCCAGAGATGAACTTGTTGGTCTGTACCTGAGTGTACTTTCATCATAATACCTGTGTGCATTCACTAGTTTAACCCTCAGATAAACACACACACACACACACACACACACACACACACACACATACATATTATCTATAGAACGGATGTCAAATTTGGACTAATGACCCTGTTTAACTACCCGCTAAACACCAAGGGTATCTGTAGATCAGTCGACACCACAAACAACTAACTCATCCTGACATAACCTTGATTACAACACCCATCATCAAAAACAACAACAACCAACAACAACAACCCTCCCCTCCTTCGTATGTTGCCCCGTAAAGCAATATTATTCTTATCTGGTTTTGAAAGTTTCTGTTGTTGTAATCCATCACCTCGCTGACCCGAAGAAGATGATGACGATATGAAGGAGAGATTAGCGGTGATTTTGTCTCTTGTGTCCACAGCCAACCCCGACTCTCTCTCTCTCTCTCTCTCTCTCTCTCTCTGAATACGACAACAGGTCAAACATTAGCCAGACATAAGAAGAAACAAACCATCTAAAAATTACACATCCCAGTTTACCTCAGGTGATGATTCAATTCTCTGACCCAAACCAAACCAAACCAAACTAAACTAAACCAAACCAAACCAAACCAAACCAAACCAAACCTAACCTAAACCAACCCAACCCCCTATGTACTGTAGTGTTAGGGTGTTTAATCAACAAGTGAAAATAAAATTGCTAAATATTCAAGTGACCTGTGATAAAAACTACATAAAAAGCTTATGAATATATTATATTATAAAAGATTAGATAAACACACGTATAAACCACAAGTGCAAACAAGGATGAAAGCAAACATTAAGAAAACATAAAAAAAAATCCTACAACATGCAAACAACATTCATACTCTAAAAGAACCTGTAGAATGTTCTGATGATAAAACTAACATTCTGATTATCATGTTGTAATCCTTGTAAAACCTGAATGACTGGCTGTAACTTGGGTGGATTAACGACACCCCCAAGACTTAGGCAACAAGACTTTAGTTGAGTTTCCTGAAGATTTGACCATCCCAGCTTATTTCACCTGAAGTTTAATGATCAGGTTAGCATAAGGTTAGGTTAGGTTGAGAACAGATAATGTAAAGTTAATATTGGTTTAGTTAGATAAAAGTTAAGTTAGGATAACATCAGGGTGGTTAATCTTCAGGTGATCCCTTTATCGCCTAATGCCGAACTTGGGAAACTGTGTTCAGGTCTCACTTAACCTCCCAAGGTGACTCCTCCATCACCTTGACGACAGACGAGTTAGATTAGGTTAGGTTAGGTTAGGTTAGGTTAGGTTAGGCTAGGGCACACATTACGTCCTCTGAGGAACAAAACTACTGATGGGTTGGAGGGATTGAAGCGAGAAATAAAACAGGATAAATTAAACACGAGTATCGACAACAGACGAAGTAAAACACACACACACACACACACACACACACACACACACACTGTAATGAACAAATAATGTAATTGTGAAGTTCTTTTTAAATAAGATAAAGTAATTGTGTGTAAATTATATAGTGTAAACTGTGTGTAAATATGGTACTGTTAATGGTTGTAAATTAGATTATAATTGTTTGTAAATAAGACAAACTTTTTTTAAATAAGATAGCATAATTGTATGTAAATAATATTGTATAAACAATTGTAAATAAGAGCGGATTAGATTGTAAACAAGAGTGTAATTGTTTGTATATTAGACTGTGCAAATATTTGTAAATAAGATATTGTAACTGTGTGTAAGTTTTATTCATATCCTCTGAATATTTTGTTAATATTAAGCCCGGCAAGCGTTGGTCTAACTTATATTGTAATAACTTGGAAATAAAACTTACACATGACTGATATTACACCCGTCCATGATGGTACACACACACACATATATATATATATATATATATATATATATATATATATATATATATATATATATATATATATATATATATATATATATATATATATATATATATATAATATAGCTTATCATTACACACAACATGTAAAATTATGTGTTGTATTGTGTATAATAATAATAATAATAATAATAATAATAATAATAATAATAAATAATTAACTATTTAGTGAAAGAACATGGCAGCCGGAAGTTTGAAAATATAGTCACATAATTAGGGAATGGGTCTCTTGATTGACAAATAATATACAAGTAACATATGTGATACAAATATGATATATAATAACAAGGTGATGTGTGTGTGTGTGTGTGTGTGTGTGTGTGTGTGTGTGTGTGTGTGTGTGTGTGTGTGTGTGTGTGTGTGTGTGTGTGTGCAGTATAAATGATACGCCACAAACCTCAACAAGTGATGGTTTAGCCTTATCTTACCGCATCATCCTCCTTCATACACTGACGTCTCTCTCTCTCTCTCACACACACACAGACACACACTAATACCGGAAAGGAAAATATCATATAGAAATTAACAATACTATTTCATTTTAACTTAATCCTCAATAGTTAATAATATTTACTCTAATTAGAATAACAAAAGACATTAAAAAAAAGTCGACAGAGGTATATTGAGTAGTGGTGTTTGGTCCACCAGAGAAAGAACATCAAACAAAAACAAAGAGGATTATGCAAATTACACATTTAAATTCTACAAACTTGTTTAGATAAGACAAGAGTCATCAAACGTCAGCCACTCACACAGAAATGACCTGACTCAACTGTTCTCTGTGTGTGAGTCCCGCTCCCAATAGGCCCGAACCTAACCTAACCTAACCTAACCTAACCTAACCTAACCTAACCTGACCTAACCTAATCTGGTCCGATCAGGACTATAGACTTTTAAGACTGATCCCCATTTGACAAGTGATCGAGGCAACAGACGTACAGTACAGGCCATCAGCCAAGTCACTGTACCCTGCAGGCTTCACTATCCCAGAGGCACGAGCTGGTACGTGTGATGACCGTCGACTGACATCCACTACCGCCACCACCATCACCATCACCACCATTATAAACACACAAACACACACACACAATGATTAACACCTCTTAAAAATGATTAAACTCCTCTGTGGAAGACATTTTTTGACTACCTGAACTAATTCTAACATTCTTATGGGGTACATTATATAACTCTACTTTACTCTGGGGATATAATGATATACTCAGTAGTGGTATATACGGATGCTATTTTTATACCGAGTCAATTAATATAAGAGGTATATCATATATCTCTCCTCACATCAACAAGAGAGAAGGAACATAAGAACATAAGAATGGAAGAAACTGCAGCGGGCCTATTGGCCCATACTGGGCAGTCCCATTTACACCCAACCCCTGTTGCTCATATATCCATCCAACCTATATTTGAAGCTATCCCGCGTATTCGAGTTAATGATGATAGTTGGTAACTTGTTCCACTCGTCCACTACTCTATTTCCAAACCAATGTTTACCTATCTCGCGCCGAAATCTAAATTTGTCTAATTTACGAGTTCGCTCCTGGTTGGATAGTTTGAGTACCTTTGTAATGTTCCCGTTGTTCAGCCCTAACTTCCATTTATACACCTCTATCATATCGCCCCTCACTCTACTCTACGTCTCTCAAGGGAGTGCAGATTAAGATGCTTTAACCTGTCTCTGTACTCAAGGTTCCTAATGCCTGGGATTGGTCTCGTCATTCTCCTCTGAATTCTTTCCAAGGATTCTATTTCCATTCTGTAATACGGTGACCAGAATTGAACTGCGTAATCCAAGTGAGGTCTCACAAGCGCAAGATATAGTTTTAGGATGACCTCGCTAGTCTTGTAACTAACACTCCTTTGTATGAAGACAGAGGTAGAAAGAGAGAGAGAGAGACAGGAGTTATTAAAGGATATACCAGGGCTGACATATATGACACGCCAACGTCCACTCCTCTCAGACTCACGTGATCAGTGACCTACGAATACTGGCATGTACTGTAGAGTGTATATACCCCCCCCCCTTACCGAATATATACGGTACTGTATATACCCTTTGGCCGCAGAAGCTCCAGTATATCTCCGTGGATATACTGACTGCCCGGAGCGGGTGACACACACACACATAGTCCCTCACCACTTATGGTATACTGTACACAAATAGGATATATGTAAACTATAAAGGTGATTAATATGTGTTATACCAACGACCCATAAATACTGATAAGGCTTTGTAGATCCCGGAGCTGTTGCAACGACCATAAGGGACGACCTGGCCATAAGGGACGACCTGGCCATAAGGGACGACCTGGCCATAAGGGACGACCTGGCCATAAGGGACGACCTGGCCATAAGGGACGACCTGGCCATAAGGGACGACCTGGCCATAAGGGACGACTTGGCCATAAGGGACGACCTGGCCATAAGGGACGACCTAGCCGGAACATACGTACAACGACTGATACAAAACGTGACCCAACGTCTATTGTAATTCAACTATACAATATTAGTTTCTGTTGTATTACAGTTGAATCATATTACTCCACGGCCCAACACTTATTGTATTTTAGCGATACATTACTGCATGTGTTGTAATTTTTTATATTAGTTATATGTTATGGCATTACATATTACGTGTTATTAATTGTATTTTTTGGTCTAGAACAACGTGTATTAAATAAACACTTTTCTTTTGTATTTGTTTCCGATACTATGATGTATTTTTCATTATTTTTTCAGCGTTATGACTGAACGATTAAAAGAACACGAGCTATCAAATTTAATAATCTTACAGTATATCACACACACACACACACACACACACACACACACACACACACACACACACACATTACCATAGTGTTATGCATTACACGGCCTTTATTGCTTCTGTTTACATTATTCATTATGAGGTAAATAGGGATTATATATTTCGGATGCGACATTACCTAGTGACATCTAGCGGGTGATACCAACACTATTAGCGTGGGGACCATGTATACACCCCCACGTATAAATCTCCACGTATACCGTTGTGTATGTCTGATACACTAGAACCTACGAGAGAGAGAGAGAGAGAGAGAGAGAGAGAGAGAGAGAGAGAGAGAGAGAGAGAGAGAGAGAGAGAGAGAGAGAGAGAGAGAGCATGGTTCTTTGAGGGGATTAATTCCGTACGTGTCAGTGCACTATGGACGACGATTTTCCTGTGAGTATGTACGGGTGTGTGGGGGTCTCAAGAGGGTGTGGGTGCGTGGGTGAGGGTGCGTGGGTGGGGGTCTCAAGAGGGTGTGGATGGTAAATGAGGACGTGTGAGTGGGAAGAACA